>NW_019272093.1:165077-228348 GCF_002738345.1 Cucurbita maxima | reverse complement strand
TTATAAAGCTCGACTGATAGCAAAGGGATACACTAAGGTTGAAGGTGTTGATTACAAAGAGACATTTTCTCCAACATTAAAACTTACTACACTTCGTTGCTTACTCACTCTTGCCGCTGCTCGAAAATGGTTCACTCGTCAGTTGGATGTTCAAAAGTCTTTCTCCATGATAATCTCGACGAGGAAGTCTATATATCTTTACCACCAGATATTCATCGACAGGGGGAGAATATAGTATGTCAGCTCAATAAATCTCTTTATTGTTTAGAATGGCTTCTCGCAATTGGTTCTCCATATTCTCTACCACTACACAAAAGGTAGGCTACACTCCATCCAAAGTAGATTACTATTTATTTATTAAGAGTAAAGGTACTTCTTTCACTGTAGCTCTTATCTATAATGATGATATTTTGTTGACAGGCAATGAAATCAAAGATATTCCACATCTTAAGCCTAGTTTACTCGAGAATTCCTTATGAAAGATTTAGGAAATTTGAAATATTTTCTAGGCATTGAATTTTCTAGGTCTAAAAAAGAAATTTTTATCTCTCAAAGAAATATGCTCTAGACATTTTTCAAGACACCGGTCTTACAAGAGCACGTCAAAAAAAAAATCTTTTGGGGCAAAATCTGAAACTTTCTTTAACAGAAGAAGAGAAGTTGAATGATCAAGTAAATAGAGATGGTTGATTGGCATATTAATATATTTATCCGCTACTAAGCCTTACATAATATATACAGTTCGTATGCTTAGTCAATTTAAGCATGAACCAACAAAACAATATTGAGATACATTAAAGGTACTCCTGGTCAAGGACTTCTACTACCATCTAAAAACAACTTAAGATTACAAGCATATTGCGATTCAGACTGGGGTGGTTGTCGAACTTTCAGACGGTCAATTTCTAGTTTTTACATTTTCCTTGGAAATTCAATTAACCCTTGGAAGTCTAAAAAACAAACCAATGTATCCAGATCATCAGCAGAAGCCGAGTATCGAGTTATGGAAAATACTTGTTTAGAGTTAACTTGGTTAAGATACATTCTTCAAGTTGAATGTTTCACTGTCCAAACCAGCATTATTGTAGTGTGATAATCAAGCAGCATTACACATAGCAGCCAATCTAGTTTTTCACGAACGTACGAAACACATAAAAATAGATTGTCATATAGTTCGAGAAAAATTACAAGCTTGAATCATCAAACTATGTTATGTTTTGACTAAAATGCAATAGGCAGATATATTTTCACTAAAACTTTTGGAAGACTTCAATTTTAGTTTTTTGAAAGACAAGTTGGGTGTGATTGACAGACACTCTCAAACTTAAGGGAGAGTATTAAGATATAATATTTGGAGAATGTATTACAATAATTAGTTATAGAATATATCTTAGATATTCATAATCAGTTAATATTTTTTTGTTTAGGATTTGATTAGTAGTATATTTTATTTGATTCTCAAGATTTGGTTAGTTTATATTTTTCCTTAATTTTAGGTATTAATCGGTAGCTTGTATCCTATTTAAACATTGTGAATATTAACGAAGATCGCACTT
Organism: Cucurbita maxima; assembly: GCF_002738345.1. Classification (NCBI taxonomy): domain Eukaryota; kingdom Viridiplantae; phylum Streptophyta; class Magnoliopsida; order Cucurbitales; family Cucurbitaceae; genus Cucurbita; species Cucurbita maxima. The sequence goes on along the minus strand of NW_019272093.1, from coordinate 226,792 downwards.
TCTGTTGGGTTTTATGTCCTAAACTCATAGTTTGTAAAAAAAAAACATATTCTATTTTCAATAAAGTTATTATTATTGCTTATTCAGTAAAGATTGTTATTGAATAAAGTGAACTTTACAATCATTAATCTAAATCTAATAAACTAAGAACACTCTAGCTATAGTGTGATTACTTGAACTATTTGTAGAGACATAAGCGTTGATCAAGTTCAAGTATATAGTCAAAATGATCTATAGTATAAGGATAAGACTGAGTACCTTATTCTAGGGACACTGTGAATGTGGCCCACTTTTGTATATAATATAAACAATGTGATCACTAAAATTGAACATGTGGAGACATGTGAATGGGGGCGTCCTATGCAATGAGTATTGTATAAGATCGGACCATGAAGAAAATCACTCTCACTTTATAATGTTGTTTACTGTTGAGACTGATTTTCTTTTCATTCGATGACCTAGGTAACTCGATCTTAATCCTGAGCTAACCATGAACTTCTATTTATTCGAAATTATCCTTAGATTTTCATGGGTGAGAGTCGCTCAAGTTCGCCGACTCAATAGACCTCCCATTTCAGGGGTAAGACTAGGTAAATGGCTAGGGACGTGGGGTGCAAGATGGAATTCACTCCTACCCACTTTTATGGATAGAAGAGAGGTAGTTCCCTTAAGTACTGACTCCAGGTCTTGAACAGGAGCTCCATTCTCTCATTAGCCTAAGAGGGATCCGGTTTACTGGTTGGACCACAAACCAATTGTTCATTAGAGGATCAGTGAGACATAATAAACAAGAAGTAACTTCAGGGGTAAAACGGTAAATTGACCCAGCTCTAGTTACGAACAACCTATGAAGGATCGACTTACTCATCATGGTTATATTAAATGGACAGAAATATATCTATAATGAGGGGAGTGCAACTACTAGGCTATAGTGAAATGTCTTAGTAGTTAACGAATGTTGGTTAACAAGGTTAATGAGTTTAACCGGTTAATCTTGGATCGTTGGAGCCCATGATCTATAGGTCCATTAGGTCCCTCTGCTAGCTCATATCGGACTAAACCATAGAATAGTGTGACAAGTGAGTTCGAACTGTTCGAATTCAAATTAGGGAGAATGCGCTACATATATACGATATATTTAACCGCAATTTTGTTTTATTTACGAATTAAACAAAAAGAGAAAATCTAAGATATTTAAATAAGATTTAAATATCTTAATCAAATATGTGTCGGAATTAATTTGGATTGACATTTGAATTAATATTAAATATTAATTAAATAGTTTAATTAATCATTTAATATTACTTTAATTTGAAATTAATAATTCAAATTGATTATTGAATCAAAATGAAGAAAGTCAAAATGTTGACTTCATTTAATGGAAAAATTTAATTTGAAATTAATAATTCAAATTGATTGTTGAATCAAAATGAAGAAAGTCAAAATGTTGACTTCATTTAATGGAAAAATCCATATTAGTGAAATTTTGAGGTGTCAAAATTTTGTTTAACCAAACTTGCATGCTTGCCAAATAAACCCCACAAATTTGATTGTAATTTTGAGTGTCAAAATTTGGTTAACTCAAGCATGCATGCTTGCCACATAATCCCAAACATTTGAGTGGAATTTTGAGTGTCAAAATTTGTTGATCTCAAATTTGCATGAACATACAAACATGACTCTATAAATAGAGTAATCATAATACATGAAAGGTGTTCTTGTTGGTGAAAAACCTCTCACAAACACTCTCTTCATATATACAAAATCCCTCCCAAGTTTAAGTCACTCACCGGATTCCACAATCCCGTTCTAAGGCCGGAGGATAGTGGAGAAGACACTAGTGGTAGTTCAAAACCGGTTCGTGAGGGAAAAGGAATTTGAACTACAAAAGGTTAGTATTCAAACTCATTAAGTTTTAATACTTATGAACATGCTAGTTATTTACTATAGTTGATGTTCTAAAAGTGCCTAAGATCTAAATTGCTTCCGCATGTGTTATATTAACACCTTCAATTGGTATCAAAGCAAGTTTTAGGCACTTTATTTACATTAATTTGATCATGGTGGGTACCATTTCATGAATGAAATTTTGTGGTTGCTAAAGTGGATGGTTTTGGTTTTGACATTTTTTTATGCTTCCATTTGATACAATTATTGTAATAAGCCTAATGTGTATGGCCTTTAATGAATGAAGAAATGTCTGTAATTTTTTTGGAATCATTAGAGTTCATTTTAGGTTGTAATTGATCGAAAATGGAAGAGATAGCAAGCTGAACCAAAGAAGAAGATGGAAGAGGCAGTCCAAGTGTTTTTTCTGCCTTTGGAATCCGGTTCAACGTTTTTAAGGGTTGGTTCGCCCAGTTCGTGATCCTCGAGAGTGGTTCAAGTTGTTTTTAATTATTAATGTAATAATTTAGTTAATTGCTTGTTTTAAAATGCCAAAACCAATCCACTTTAGCGTGTTTAATTAATTATGCATTATAAATGTATGTTTTAATTAAATAGAAAATGTATATGCATAAATTATGTCATATAGATTTAGAATCCCACCATAGGCTAAGCATGTTTCATGCATTTCAAGTATGTTATACGTGTTATAATGTATAGTATGCATGTTTAGGGTTCCATGAGTGATAGATATAAATTGTTATATTATTGCATGGAATGGATGATTATATAATGGTTATATAAAGCATATTAGATGCATGTTATAGTTTATTTTCAACGTCATAAAATGAGATAGAAGTTAAAATCTATAATAAAGATAAGTACATGCTCACTCAGGGTTAAGAACCGAGCACGATCAATTTTAATAGTTAAAATATGTCGATGTCTTACAAAATTGCGGTTACGAGAAAGCTCACCTGGCACGATCTTGTCTAAGGCTGGAGGTACTTATGTTGATCGTTTACGGAACACCTACTACCTGGAGATCGGACCAGTACTTGAGCTTAGTTAGCCCAGTTTTATGAGCATGCTTAAGTGATGTAAGTTTTGGAAAAATCACCTAGACTTAGGTTATATTTAATTAGCCGGAATATACCTAAGTAATGATTATACCCAACTGTCTAAAATACATAGTGGGAGGAAGAAGGTATATGAGATACATCATTTTCCTTTCATGCTCTCTGACAAATTCACACCGTGAGATTCATGGTCGGACTCATGTCGCCCTAGGAGCGTTTTCCATTCGAAAGGTATTTGCATGAGTCAATAACAAGGTGAATAGAGAAAGTATATATAGTAAGTGAGAGAAGGAAGTATAACAACACATCCTATGGTCTCCACCACTAGGTTGCATCGTGAGATTCCCATGTTCCGCCTGCATGTTGCCCTAGAGCAACTACCCATTCGGAGGGTCTTAACATTGGATTCGAAACCACGCAAACTCCATAAATGGATAGGATTTCTTAGGTCTGTTCCCAACTTTGGCTTTTTTCATTCGATAGCATTGTTGGGACCGATCTCTGAGGTCTGAAAATGGTGGGTCACACTTACGAAGAATTATTAAGAGTTAGTATATTCTTGACAAAAATAGCGATAACTAAAAACACTATAGGAACAAGAGTTATTCTGGGATTAGTGTTTAAAGTCAAGAAGTCTTTGTTTTACTTTAATTTGAAATTAATAATTCAAATTGATTGTTGAATCAAAATGAAGAAAGTCAAAATGTTGACTTCATTTAATGGAAAAATCCATGTTAGTGGAATTTTGAGGTGTCAAAATTTGGTTTAACCAAAATTGCATGCAAAATAAACCCCACAAATTTGAGTGGAATTTTCAGTGTCAAAATTTGGTTAACTTAAGCATGCATGTTTGCCACATAATCCTAAACATTTAAGTGAAATTTTGAGTGTCAAAATTTGGTGATCTCAAATTTGCATGAACATGCAAACATGACTCTATAAATAGAGTGATCGTGGTACATGGAAGGTTGTTCTTGTTGGTGAAAAACATTGAGAAAAATCTCTCACAAACACTCTCTTCATATATACAAAATTCCTCCCAAGTTTAGTCATTCACCGGATTCCACAATCCCGTTCTAAGGCCGGAGGATAGTGGAGAAGACACTAAGTGGTGGTTCGAAATCGGTTCGTGAGGAAAGGGAATTTGAACTACAAAAGGTTAGTATTCAAACTCATTAAGTTTTAATACTTATGAACATGCTAGTTATTTACTATAATTGATGTTCTAAAAGTGCCTAAGATTCAAATTGCTTCCGCATGTGTTATATTAACACCTTCACATGCATGCAAGTTTAATTACCTTAGGTGGTAGCTTTCTATGATTGAATGTAGGTAACTTATTTTCTAAGATTATGGATGTATTATGTTAAATATTTTGAGAATTATCTGAGTGTTGCAATTATGTTTTAAGCTTCCGCTTTATATGTAAATGTTTAATTCATGTTGAAAGAAAGATGGGAACTTGTGAACATGTATGTTTACTTTCCACAAATTATGTATGATGATGCTAAATGATACTTGTGTGCACACTCAGTTAATTTTCATGACCCACATTTATGCTAAGTGTTGGGATTTTTTGTTAGAGGGACGAGTCACTAAGTATAGACCTAACATGTCCCCTAGGAGTCTATGAAACTACCACGGCATACGAACCACCTTCATAGTACCCTTAGGTTACTTGTGTGTAATTGGTGTTGTGTCTTTGTGGGAGACCAGGGGGTTCCTGATCAAAACTCGACTGCTCTAAAGCCGTTTTAGCATGAGAAACGAGAGACCCACATTGTAACGTTCCATTTAACTGGATGGGAATGGGGGAGATAGCCCTCCCCGAACAAAGGAGGATTACCATGGGACTAGGGGGTTGTAGCTCACCTCCTAGGTAAGATACCAGGTAGTCTCATAGTCGAACACAGGGTGGCATAAGGGAACTCTTATGGTTTAAATGAAAGGATGAAGAACCAAAGAAACCCCAAGGGACAAGTTCCAAGGGGCATGTCCTAAAGAGCTATGACCAGAACTAGATGTCTTAGAGCCAAAGAGAAGTCCGTGGAAATTTGTTAACCTTAGGATGCGATGACATTTCTTTCTATTCTTTTTTTTCAGGTACCGGTCGTGGTGGAGGAGAGTTTTAGAGCTGTGCGGTCACAGAGGCGGTCATTCTAGAGCGTCAGTCCCTTGTCGGTCTTTTAGAGTCTTTTGTATTTCATTTTATATTTGTAATTCCTTTGTAATAATTTGAAACAAAACTTCTCTCTCCTTCGTATTAATTCAATGATATTTTTATCTTTATCTTTTACTCTTATTTTCTTTTCTTTTCTTTTTGTTTGTTTTCGATTTCGTCGTTTGGGTTACGGTCTGATTTTCGCAGCCTTGAAAATCGGGTCGTGACAATAATCCTTGTATATTCTCGGGTAGGCTTGAAATGGTAAGAAAGGGCCTGTTATACATTAGAATTCACATGCTGCAGCAAATCTACAGCAGCTGTAGGTGAACAAATAGACTTACAACAGCAACTGGACAGATAGTAGATTATACAAGCAATATTTTCAAGTTTCTGGAGAAAATTCTAAAAGAATGAAGTTACAAAGAATCTTCACGGATGTTTAAAGATAAGAGAATTCTTTGAACACACCCTTCAATCTTATTGTCTTATTTATAAGTATGAAAACATATTTTGTTGCCTATTTTTGTTTTGTTGAGTGCATATAATTTTGAATGATGTCCATGCATGTACCTTAGAAACATGAGCTATATTAGGTAGGGTAATATATCATGCATTTTTGAATATGCAGTATGAATGTTTTGTGTAAGAACAAAGAAACTAATGTAAAGTGCTTCAATGTGATAAATCAAACAATGAGAGGTGAGTTTCCTTAAAAAAATATATAACTTAAAAGGTTAAGGAAAGCTAAAATTGAAAAGTATTCATAAAGTTAAAGGGAGGATCCAATGTATTATGATACCTCTTAAAAGCAAGAATTCCCATAATTCACCAATCCTTAGATCATTTTTTCAACAAAAACAATAACCAAGAGCTTCTGTACCTCAATCTACTTTCAAGAATTGTTCCACATCCATACTAATGGTCATTGAGGTCAATAGCAAGTTCAAGTTTGGGGGTATTAAAACAATTCTGTCACCCCATGCAAAATGCAAAGAGAAAAAAAAAAGAGAGAGAGAGAGAGAGAGATAGAAAAGTCCATTCCCAAGATTACTTCTCAACCTAAAACTTGAACTCCCAATGCTAAAGAAGCGGAATGTAAACAAATTGTCTCAATTGCTCGTTGTAAGGCAATCTGCATAACCAATGGAGATGTCTGAATTGAAGGTAATGGGGATGTAAATAAAAAAAGATGAGAAAGCTATCCTTATTGTTCAGGTGAGTTGCATCACAAATGTGGCCACACTGAAAACTACAAAATGCTAGCAAGAGAGCCGAGCTATGGGAGAATGAGTGTTAGCCTATATAGTCATCCCTTGAAGAGATAGGTGATTTGCATCACAAGTGGAGGCACCAAGAGAATAAGGTGTTCAGGTGAGTTGCATCACAAATGTGGCCACACTAAAAACTACAAAATGCTAGCAAGAGAGCCGAGCTATGGGAGAATGAGTGTTAGCCTATATAGTCATCCCTTGAAGAGATAGGTGATTTGCATCACAAGTGGAGGCACCAAGAGAATAAGGGGATGACTTTAAGGATTCTTGGAAGAAAAATAAATGTCATGATAAGAGAAAGTTAATGAAATAAATTATGAAGCCTAGTCACAAAAGAAAAGGTAAAAGAAATAGTAATCATTCTAGAAGTGTTTTGGGGAATACAATGGAAGTGTTATTTTATTGTAAGATTTGGTTATGAGTGTAGGGTGAAATGCGGGGAAAAATTGAATTGAGGAAGAAATATAAGGAATGTGATCTAAATCATGTTTTTTTATGAATACTCTACAAACATTGCTCGAGGATGAGCAATCTCTTAAGTTTTGGGGTGTGATAACTCTCCAAAAGTAGAGTTCTATCGAATCTTTTTGTAGTTAATTTTGCACTCGTACTCACAATTTCTCATTAATTACTCCATTTATTCTAATTAGTAAACATGAAATAGTCAATTGTGGTTTAATATGAAAAGAAGATTAATTTTGATAAATCTAGCTTAATTGTACACTTAATTTAGTTATTTGGTAAAATTCCATAACATTTATGGTGAACCATGATGTTGTAGCAAATCTGGAAATACATTGGTGACCATGATGCTGAAGCTACCCAGAAAGCAAACTTTTTGGGGATGACATGGAAATTTAATTCACATTAGCAGTCCACGTGGGTCATTGACTACCAAATTACAAACATCCTAGGTAGACGATTTTATCCTTTCTCAGCCCTAAATAAGAATAAACCAACATTATAGGGAAGAAAATTGGATTAGACAACCGCAACCACTACTGTTGTGAAACTAGAGGAGGAGAAGAAAACCTTAATCCAGTCGTCGTTGATAGCAGAAGGAAAAGAAGACCAAGAAGCATAGATTAGGGTAAAGAGGTGGATGTGAGCTCAAGGGAAGGGAACTTCCATTGAAAAACAGCAACAAAGTGGGATAACTCTTTATGTCCTTATTCTCTTTTCTTATTCTATCAATTTTACATGATTGAGATGTGGGTTCCTCTGTTTAATTCAGTTTGTATGGAGAGCTAAACTTTATAGGAGAGACGAGGGAGTTTTATATAGTTTAAGTATGCTGACAGAATGATTTTAGTTTCTTAAAGAGTTTTGTTAATGATTTACATGTGTGTTGATAAGATAAGAAACCACTACAAGGGGAGTAAAATTCGGATTACCTTGTTGATCGAATATCTCAAGGCAAGAACATTGTTTGAGATTCAAATCACTCCACAAGCAAGATCGATCATGTCTAGCGTGAATAATTCTTGTTGATCAAATATCTCAAGGCAAGAACACTTGCTTGAGATTCGAATCACTTCACAAGCAAGATTGATCATGACGAGCTTGAATGATTCTACATGCAACCTAAACTACATAGAATTGCAAAGAAACTTAGCCATTCGCTAAAGAAGAGCACAAATGCTTCTTTTACAATATTTTTCAAGTCTCTTACAAATACAACATACATGGCTTTATATAGCCTCAAAATGAAACTACTAAAGGCATTCCAAAAGTTATAACATTCATACTTAATGATCATAATTAGCCATTACGTAATTGTAACCTAAAGAAAGTTCTAAAAACTCTAAATTACTCTAAATTGTAACCCTCCCCAAATTTATAACAATCAAACTTCATTCTTCTTCAATGTGGCATGAATTGAAACATCTTTTATAATTTTGACAATCTTTTCTTCACATCTTCATTGAAGTATATTGTATGATTGATGTTTTTTGGTTCATATCATGTGTTTAGTTAGCTACTTTACATACATAGTTGTTCTCTTCTTCTGGAGAAGAGAGGGAGCAATGAAATCCTCTCTAATACTCTAGTTTCATTGCAATGAGACTTAAAGGTAATAGAAGGGTTATAAATAATTCTTCTCATATAGCCTTGTTAAGAATGATCACGTAGGACCCTCGAAAGTGGGCTAGGGAATCTATTAAAAAGAACTAAAATCTACTCACAAAACTCAACCACTTATCTATTTAATCTCTATTAGCCAAACCTTCCTCATTATAGTTGATTTTCTCATCATTTTTTGTTTTTCGACAACAGTGACACTTTGCTTTAGTTTTGTTTAATTAGTCAAAATCACCAACACCCATTTGAAGGTTTTATGTGGAATTGATAATTTATATAATACTTGCTACTTGTGATAGTGTATACTTGCACTTATTCTTGTGAATTTTACATCATTTTATTATATACATTCATAAGTGATCAGTCCACTAAGCCCTCTAGTAGTTGACTCATAATATTTTGTAAGCTTGGATGCTCTCATTGGGATTTAATAATCTTTATCGGAGTGTGGGTTTTACTATGACTTGAGCAATCTGTGATATGATTCCCTTAACTACTACAACTATGTTAGCTCGCTCAAAATGTCTTTGTACTCGTGCTACCCTAGTAATGAGGGTTGACAAGTACATAATTTTTTGAATTAGTGCCTCAATGACCAAGTTTGATTTTCAAAGGTAGTACTGGATGTCTATGTCGTAATTCTTCACACGTTCTGACAATTTCTTGGTGAAGAAATACTTTAAACTGTTGTCGTTGGTATAAATTTGAGTCTTCTCTCAATACAAGTAGTGTCGCCAATTTTTTTATGTGAACAATACCGCGGCCAACTCTAGATCCTATTGGGAAAATTCTTCTCATATTCTTTTAACTGACAGGATGCATATGTAACAATCTTGTAATGTTGCATCAACACACATCCTAATATCTTCTTGGAAGCATCACTATAAATCACGTACCCTTTTGAACTCTTTGATATCAGACTAGGGTTGTTACCAACCTTTGTTTTAGGTTTTGGAAGCTTGCCTCACACACGTCATTCTATATTAATTGTACGTTATTCCTTGTCAATTGTGTAAGCGGTGAGGCTATTCTAGCAAAGTCATGCACAAATCTTCGCTAGTACCCCACTAACCCAAGAAAACTTCGTATCTCTGTAACCGTAGTTGGACATTCCCACTTAGTAAATACTTCAATCTTGGTAGGATTTATGAACATTACGTCCTTTGACAACACATGTCCCATGAATGAGACTTTTCGTAGCAAAAATTTTCACTTGGAGAACACTTTCTGTACAACTTGTTCTCTCTCAAGGTAGTTAAAACTTTTCGGAGGTGTTCTTGGTGTGTTTTTCAGTATACTAGGATGTCATCTTTGAACACGATAATAAACATTCGGTTCATTAACTCCATGAGCATAGTTAGGGTGTTTGTGAGGCCAAACGACATCACTACAAACTCATATAACCTTACTTTGTCCTAAATTCTATCTTTGGTACATCCCTCTCTTTAATCGTAATTTAATGGTATTCTGAATGAAGGTCTATCTAAGAAAATACTGTTTCTTCCCTGAGTTTGTCAAATAGATCTTCAATATGAGGAAATTGATACTCATTCTTTATCATCCTCTTATTCAGTTCTATCTAATTGATGCATAGCGCATCAAGCCATCAATCTTCTTGACAAACAACACCGGCGCACCCCAAGGCGATACGCTAGGACAGATGAAGCTCTTGTCTAGTAGGTCTTGTAGTTGGGCCTTGAGCTCTTTCAACTCTCAACTCTGTTGGATCCATGAGGTAAGAAGCTTTGGAAATAAGCCCAGTTCCCAGCTCGACATCTATAGAAAAATCTACCGCTCGAGAAGGGGGTATTCATGGTAGGTCTTATAAAAAATAACTTGAAAACTCTTTTACTACTAGTACCGTGTCTAAGGTGTTCTCCTTTCCTCTTATATCCACGACAGATGCCAATATAGCTCAACTAGCTTGTTGGATTAATCTCTTGGCTTTAATCATCGAGACTACCTTCTGGGTAGTCCTAGTGCACGTACCTTAGAACATAAAACTTGGTCCAGACAACAGTGAAAATATTACTTCCTTTTTATGACAGTCTATACTAGTGTGGATTTCAGCTAACCAATCCATCCCTAGTATTACATCGAAGTCCATCATGCTAACAACTATCAAATCTATGGTTAAGGTTCTTTCAGCTACAATTACTTGGTAATCTTTTACACTATCCTTAGCTACTAAGTCTACCCCTATTGGAGTGCTTACAGACAATATATGCAATAAGAGTTCTAGTTCAAATCCTACTTGTCTAACAAATGGAACAAATATTTAAGAATGCATAGAACATTAATCAAATATAGTGAAAGCATAATGTCCTAGTTTGAGAACTTCCTGGCATCTCTTTTGGTGGACGCATATTCCCTAGTTTGAGAACTTGAATTCACTTGTCTATTAGCCTCTTTCAATGCTCTTGGTGGTAGATTTTCAATATTTGTGGTCGTGCAATTGATGCCAATTTGACCTTCTTGACCACACCGAAACCAAGCCCTTGTTCTGGGCATACATCTTCCCCTATGTAGCTTCCCACATATGTTCCATCCTATCTCTCCTCTTCATTTAGCCCCGTCTTGGTTTCTATGGTGTCTATAAATACGTTGAGGAGGGTACCTGTCATAACCAGGAGAACAGTTTGCATAAAGAGGTCTACGCACTAGTGGCCGATGAGCTGAGTGCCTCAAATCATATAGCCTGTTGCGCCAAACTATAATTATTTGCTCTCGACGCACCTCATCTCTAGGCTTCTTTATGGTTTTCACTGTTCTCAATGGCTCCTCATAATTCTTTGGGTCTATAGTTAACACCATGCAGTGATCTCCGAGTCTAAACCCATTATGAATTTCTCTGCCATTTTTTGTTTAATGTCTACTAGGGAAGGCACAAATCTCTTAAATTTCGTAAATTCCTGGGTGTACATTGAATCTTCACCCTATGTTAGGTGGGTGAACTATTCTTGTTTCTTAAGCCGAGCTCCCTTGGAGGAGAACTTTTTCATAAAATTCTCCTTGAATCGTGTCCATGCTATAACGCTTCCCTCAGGGGTGAGGATTTCTTTAGTGTCTATCCACCTCGACTCTACGTTCTTCTTCCACATGAAAGATGCACATGGCACTTTCTAATGATCAAGGAATTCAAATAGTAAAAGTATCGTCTCTAGAGATGATTTCCACATCTGAACTTCAGTGGGATATCCTACAGTTCCACTAATTGTGCACTGATCATACCCCTTGATGTCTTTTAATTATCTCGCGCCTCTAGTGTACTGCAAGTTATTTTCTTGTTGGGTGATCAACGTAGCCATACATCATGGCCTTGAACAATTTCCCAAATTAGATTTGTAGTAGGATGTACTAGACACCGGTGCTGCTGAATGTAGCATAGCTGAGGGCAGTACAACTTGGAGTGGTACAGCTGTACCCATCCTGATGACTAAACTTTCCCGAGTTCGGCTCCCTTTAACCCCACCTCTTCCTCTACCTCTAAAAGGGGGTCCTCCCCTTTCTCGTCGTTCTTCCACGACCTCTAGGCGACATGGTTTTAAAAACCAAGAAATTTTTTCGTAAGTCTATAGTTCGTTAATATAACTAACATTATATTGCATAGTATTAAAATTATATAGTAGGGCAAACACATAGAATATGATATTAGGTCAATCATCATGCTAAAATCAACAATATACTCACAGTTCATCATATTCAATACTATATTACATTCAACATCAATAAACAATCAAGGTACATGCAATAAAAACCGTTTTTTTTCTTATATTATGGAGGACATACCTAATAGTGACGGGGCCTATCTCGTTGGGCTAGTCTATAGAATCAATAACCTAGAGCTCTAATGCAAGCGGTAGCAATACTAGATTTCCACTAACCTAAAGTCGCTACTGTTATCATAACTTATGCTCTTATGTGAAATTAAACATTTAAAATGTCATTGTAAAACATAAAATTCATTTTAAAACACTGTCATGGACTTATGTGTTCAGAATAATATTTAAAACGAGATAAAGAAAATAATAAATAAATGAAATAAAATATTGAAGGTAAAACTTCTTATACTATCCTATGTCATCAACCATATTGGGTGACTTGTCTTTACCTGAAATAGGAGTAGTACATGACTTGATGACTTGAGTACTCTAAGAAACACTTAGTAAGTGTTCCCACTGTTAGGGTTAAGGAATGCAATCACATGAAACTCATGATCTACGAACCTATCGTTAGAACACATGTAGGGGTGACTGCCAGTTCTTAAAAAATTAGATGTGTAGTACTTCCCTACACATAACCCACACGTGCGAGCATGAACCCTTAGGCGGTTCACACCCCCTGGTCCTCTAGTAGTTGAGCTAGCTATTCGTACCGACGTTCAAAAGTCAACTGGCCCCTGAGTATCATGCAAGGCATGATGATCATCATCATCGTATTGTATGCATCCTTACTCATCATCACAAAACTGGAAGTAGCCCGATGAATATATACACACAGAGCCATCTTGTTTTAAGCATGACACGTATCATGGGGAGGAGTAGACACACATGATGGTTGCGTTCGGGACAAGGCACATGCTTCGGGCTGATTACATAGTTCGTAGGCTGTAGGTAGTTTTGGCCACAAGATCTAATGCATGAGCTACAGGCATTGTGGGCCACGAGTCACAAGTGTTTGGGTCATAGGCCGAAGTTGCTACTGGTATCTAGGCTGCAGATGGGTTTGAGTAGTAGGTTGGTATAGGTATGTTCGACCTGGATCCAGATCTGATGGATTCTTTCTTCTTCACCCGACTCCTCGCGATCTTCCAAATTCCTCTCTCTCTCTTCCCGCAGCCATTCCAATGGCTTTTCTGTCATAATTGTCCACCGGATTTAAGTCGTCTCGTACCTTTGGTTACCCAACCTTCACACATAACGTATAGATACATTAATATGATCTAAGAATAGCAATCATCATATTACTATTCATGTGGAATAGTCACCCCTATCTTACTCATATTAATCTCACTTAAATAACATAAAAAAGTGTTGTTTGGCTTATAGTGTAGAGTACTGACTTGTCAATGGTCATCATTGCAGCATGGGTTGTCCGTTATGACATTGCGTCTTATCGATCTACCTCGTCGGTTTGGGTTTGTTGGAGTGTCCATTAAATAATTATAATAATATAATGATTGTTTCCTTGTCTCGTAGTGTATGCATCTGTACAATCGTAAAAGAAGGAGTATCCTCCAATTCATGAAAACACAATGATGCATGGCGTCTCAATATTTTTCCTTTCATTATCCTGTATAACAACCTCTCTAGCGTTTTCTTTTATATCATTTCATTCTATCACAACTTTTCCATGTGTATATCGAGGTTGTGCATTATAACAATTCAACACACTCTTTGTCAATCATATCATATCATATATCTCGTCAGGTAAAACATGTCATATCATAAACTTACACCATGTCTTCTAACGTATCATATAACATCGTATCGCATCATAACATCATATAAAAATATTATCATACATCGTAAATTATCATTATACAATATAGTCACAACATCATAAATATAATGAATAAATGATACGTGCAAGGGCCACTAGTAGCGTGTCGTCATACATAAAACAAGTCGTCAAACCTATCTGATAGTAAGACCACTTGCTTGGTTTTCCTTAGCCGGTTTTCTCCCTATATTTGAGTACGTTTGCTTTTCGTGCCAGAAAATTGCTCAAAGTATCACCAATTGTCGTTTTCTATTCGAACGTACATCTAGTTTCATTGGTAACTACAATTTTTTAATTCATTTTATCTTAAATCGCGAAATTAAACCTTATACTTATTTTTTATTTCCTTAAACAAGATCAACTTCCCTTTAGAATGGTCGAAACTGCAAAAATTGGGCAAAGTACCCTTTACCGAGCTAAGAAGCTGAATTATGAGCCGCGAAGCAAAGCCAAGCCGACTGAGATGCGTAAGCCGAATAAGTTTATGGTTGCAAGCGCAACACATGGTGCAATGAGGCATGGACGCATGTTTCCGACTATATATGCATTGACCTAGAGGTCAAGTACATTTCAAACTCTCCACTCACACATTTATTAAAAAAAAAAAAAATTAACCCAACATAAAAAAAAACTTGTAATTAAACACTTCAAGAAAGGAAAAATAAAACATTATGACTACTTTTTCAATAATAAAATTCCCTATCTTTAGTATTTTTTCATAAATTGAAATAGAAAATCAACATTTGATCTAGAATTTGTTTATGTTGGATATTACACTTTTCATATCGGTGGAGTTTTGAAATTCCACTCCAACCCTTAAATAAAAATAAATAAAACCTATCAAATTCATAAATTTAGATATTCATAAAATAATATGGTCGGGTTGAATAACTTGTCATGGTGCAACACCCGTATTTACTCTCTTACTGATTTGCAATAAGTCAGTAAAGATACGTCTTGATAATTAAGATTCGTCACTTTCCAATGGGATTCTCGATATTGGCTCGCAAAACAAGTGAAAACATTAGAAGTTGATGCAAAAGTAAACAACAAAATCATATAGAGATTATTCATAGCCTTCATTTTTTACGGCCTTAGAATTTGTTTATGTTTCATTTGGATCCTTAAACCATATAGAGATTATTTAGTAAAGCATCACACCCAACTACCCAAAACTTAGGTTACACATTTTTTCTCTCTCAAGGCCAATCATATACTTCTTGTAACTACATTGGGATCCTCTCCTTTTCAAGTTTCTTCTATTTTGGTACTCCAAATTTTTTGAATAAAATGGAAATGTGTATATTCATTTTGAAGTCAGTAATTTACTTTCCCATAAAAATTTGAATATTTTATTGCCATACATGCTCTATCTTGTTAAAACTCCCCATATAGTTGAGAACTCAAATGTGAAATAGACTTGCTTTTATTATGGTCCAAGTTCTCATCAACATCCCAAATGCAATGCCAAACTTCATTCTCTAGCCAAAACACCTCGAACAAAGTATGTCCAAGATTGCTACTAAAGTTGTATCAAAACAATGTTGTTTGCAAAAAATTCTCCTTGAATTCCAATTGTATTTGTAATGGTTACAAAAAAAAAAAAAAAAAAAAAATCTAGTCGCGAAAAAGAAGTCTCGCGGAACGATACGCCAAACAAAGCCACACTCAAGCTTGCCCTCACAACACATGCCTGGAATAGAGAAAATGCGAGTAATAGAGAGAAGATGAACGATCGTTGTAGTTTTTCGATGAACGCAAATCAACGACGGTAAACTAAACCCCCACTTCTCATTTTAAAATCGCCCTCAATCTCCACTTGTTATACAAAATATATCTCCATCAGTTGGAGCATGAAGCACAGAGAAAAAGACCGACATAAGGAGATTGTATTCATGGGGAGAAATTTTCGGCGGGCATTGGTTGTTTTAGAAATCTGAAATGAAACAAGGGTCTGCAATGGTAGTCACATCCATGGCTTCGTGAAGTCATGGGAGAGGGAGGAAAGACCATAAGAAGGAATAAGGAATCAAAATTTTGGTAAACTATGATTACAATCCGTGGCTCGAATTAAGACAAACCCAAGCCTTGGCCCACAACCAGCGCGAAGCTTAGCAGCAACGAACAAAGCTTTGAAGCTAACTTGCAATGCTTGGCCCACCTACAACATTGAGCGCTCTGCCAACTACAACTATTTAGCCTAACCGGGCCCAGTACCATCGGTATGTATATTTTGATGCGGATTTCTACAAATTCTTTACCCTCCCATAATTGAATTTGACCTTAATAAATGCAAAGAAGGTCAATATAGCGTCTTATTTCTAAGTTCAAGTTTATTTAGGCTAGAAATAGGAGTTATTAATGAAAAATGACGTACGACCATAACTTTTTACTTATTTTTACTTACATAGAGTCGCTACTAATGTCTTATGTTCAACTCATATGCGAAATAAACCCTTAAAAAAGCATCATTTATAGCAAAATTTCGAGAATTTAAAACAATTACATCTTGGAAAATACTATCATGGTCTTACGTGTTCAACACATACTACTGAAAAATGGAAATAAAACAAATACGAAATAATTTAAAACATATGAAATGCAAGACAACCTATTGTAACCTAAGTCTGGAAAATTAAATATGCTCAAAACTTATGCACGTGTCATGGTCTCTACTCTTGATGCCACCGTCATCCATACATGGGCTCCTTGTCTTTACATGAAAAATGATGTGGCACACGGCCTGAGTATTTTGAAGAATACTTAGTATGTGACCCAACTATAGGGGTCATTCTAAATACGAACACATGAAAATATGATCTAGGGACCTATCTCTATCTCATACTAGGGGTTATCTTTAGTCCGGACTAACTATGGATGTGTAGTACATCCCTACACATGACCCACACGTGTGAGTGTGAATCTCCAGGCGGTCCGCACCCCCCTAATCCATCATCGTTGAGCTAATTGTTTGTAGCAACGTTCGGAGGTCAGTGAACCTCTAGGTATCATGATCACCATCATCATCATACTATGTTTGTTCGCACTCATCATCATAAAGGGGAAGTATCCCGATGCTTATGTACAAACAACATGGATGAGGTCCCTCTAGTTCATATCTTAAACATTTTTCTTACCGAACCCTAATTTCATTACTATATTACATTTAGTAATGCATGCTCATTAGATATTTATGTTAATATCATCATGCATGCTCTTAGGGTTGTGTCCTAGGTCGATCTCTCAACATGATGCAACATGGCAGTTATCATCATACAACATGCTTAATATGAAAAACATCATCATATAAAAGTTAACGTCATGCAAACAATCACAATTATCATAACATCATGCTTTACTATCTGATCGGCTAAAAGTTGATACCAACCTACATCATAGGCTAGTTGATAGACTATATAAGCTAAAGCTCTCATACCAACTCTAATGACCCCATTTTTACTATTAAAAAAAAAAATGGTCCTTGCTACATGTATGACATAATTACAAAATGCATAAAAAATGTTTAAGCATTTCAAAACGATGACATAGACTTATACGTTTATAATAAAATCGTTAAACAATTACAACAAAAAATGAATAACTTGAAATTTAAATAAAACAAAGAAATGTCCCTATCTAACCTAGAGTTACAAAAATCATGAAATGTATCTACCCAAGCTTCAATCCAATGGTTGTAACCGCAACATCATCATTGGTGTAGAGGTTCCTTACCTTTACCTAAAAATAAAAGTAGCATGTGGTTGGAATATTTTAAGAAATACCAAAGAAGTAACCCAACTGTTGGGGTCGATAAATGAAAACATTAGCGATATGATGGGACCTATCATTTTAAATCATGGCATGACCTTAGGCAGCTTTCAAATCTCGGCAGGTTAGATGTGTAGTAAATTACTAAATAAGGTCAACACACTCACACATGGATTCACGAAATGGCTCGGGTACCCCTTAGGCATGGCTCATTTGGCTAGCACTGGCTTATGTGCTGACAGACACTACAGAGAGAAAGAGTCTACATAACATCATGGCGAGCATTAATGTCATAAGGTATGCATTCGTACTAATGGGAAAGTATCCATATGCATATGACACACAACAATGCATTAGTTCCCTATAGCTTAAATTTATGATGCAAGTCAAAATGCCACTCATTTATAATATAAAGGATCTATGAATCATGCATATAGGAACCCTGTCAAGTCTTTCTTATATACATAGTTTACATGACATTGTGTATGGAGGTTTATGAAATAAGGCTATCAAATTCTCATAACGTAATTTTACATCATGACATAATGACATTGTAGCATAGCATATACACGTGGCATAACACAACATAGCACGTCTTATCATAGCATAACATAACAATAGTAAGTATGATACGTGTAGGGACCATGTGACATGCGTCCTCATACATCAAACCAAGCCAACAGTAGAGTCTCTCACCTAATTGGCTTAAGTCAGATTTACTAATTATTTACTCGTCTGAATTTGTTGTTCAAAATCGAATTCAACCATATAATAATCTGACTCATTTGTTTACGAAAAAGGGGAGGGACTATCCATTATGGGTGAAATAAGCGACATAAAATAGACAATTCAATCCACAGAAAGATATGCAAGACCAACACCTTTATTTATTTAAGATACTTTATAAAGAGAACTTTAGATGCTTCACTCCTCCCGGGCCAAAAGCAAAATTGCTCCAAAGACAAGAAAAAATTGATGTTTGGACTTTCTAAGTTTTTTTTTAAAAAAAAGTCAAATTGGGGCCACTTATAATCAATTATTTGCTCCTTATAATGACAAATTTGTAATATAATTTTCTATAACATATAAATCATTTTGGTATTTATTTTCTTATATAAGAGATAGGTAACGAAATGAATAGAATTAACGAAAAATATTTTTGAGATTGGCTTACCGTAATGGTCTCTTCCAATAGACCATTCTTCCTTTGCAAGTTGGATATATGTTCTATCGATGAGACTAATGAGGTATTCTATGGTCGATTAGCCTCACGTTTGGGGAAAATTCTGATGGTAAAGAAACACGGTAAGGAAACTTTGGGATAAGTGAAAATATATGGGGAGGGAAGGGAGAGATTTTTTTAGGCATGGACTTAACCCGTTTGGAATATTTTCTTCCTTTCTTTTATTTTATATCTTTTTTGGTTGTTACATTCGAGTTGATTCGACCCGACCTGACTTTTTACGCTTCTTCTTCCTCGTAACGTTGGCAACACTGTGGTTTCTTTCCTGACAACCCGAAGACACTGTGTCACCTAATTCTCCGGGTTCTATGACGTTTTTTATCACTTAATGACTATCTTGCAACAATGATTATGTTTACCTTATCAATTTCCAAATACACCTATTAAATTCAACCATGATTATCTTTACCTTATCTCCACATAACTTACCAATCTAGGAATAAAACTTGTTGCTTGGAGTTGGATTACTCATAAATTTTGCTTTTGACCTCAAAATAACATGGGCTACAACAACCTTAACTATTAATTTCAATCCAAAAGTATGAGGATGATATTTAAAGGTTTTGTTACTCCCCAACCCTGCTAACATATGTTGTCCACTTTATACATTATGTATCATTGTCAGCCTCATTATCTTAAAATGCGTATGATTGGAGAGGTTTCCACACCTTTTCAAGGAATTCATTCACCTCTCCCAGCTCTAATAGATGTGGGATGTCTGATAGTGGAGGTTTTCACACCCATTCAATTCAAGGAATGCTTCGAAGAGATTTCAACACCCGAAGCAAGCTTACAAATATTTTCTACTTTACCCGTTACGTATCGCTGTCAGCCTCACAGTTTTAAAACACATCTGACAAGAGAGGTTTACACACCCTTTCAAGGAATGACTTCGTCCACCTCTCCAATCTCCAACCGATGTGGGATCTACCTAGTGTCTTGTTCTAATACCATTAGTAACAACCCAAGCTCATAGCTAATAGTGTCACAGTAAGCCCACCACAAGCCAATATTGTCCCTTTTGATACCATAAGTAATAATCCCAACCCACCGCAAGCAGCCTCACAATAAAACCACCACTAGCCGATATTATCCATTTTAACATGTTATGTATCGACATCAACCTCACAGCAAGCCAACCACTAACTGCTAGCAGATATTTGCACGTTACGAATCGTCACCCACTGACAATAGATATTGCCCGTTACGTGAGACCATGTCCTCCGCCAACAGATATTTGCCCATTACGTGAGCCCTTATCCCCTGCGAAAAGATATTGCCCGTTACGTGAGTCCATATCCTCCACCAACAGATATTTGCCCACTACGTGAGCCCATATCCACTGTGAAAAGATATTGCCCGTTATGTGAGCCCAAGTCCATCACCAGAAGATATTACCTATTACGTGAGACAAAGTCCACCGCCAGTACATATTACCGGTTACGTTAGCTAAAGTCCACTGCCAGTAGATATCATCTATTACGACAGCTAAAGTCCACCGCTAGAAGATATTATTTGTTACACATCGCCGCCCACCGCCACCAAATATTTGACAAGAAATTGCCCCGCCTATTACATAATGGCACCCACTGCCACCATATATTTGACCAAACATTGTCCGATATGTATCACCATCCATCGCTAATAGAAGACATTGCCCATTACATATCGTTGTCCATTGCTTGTAGTAGACATTGACCGTCACGGATCGCCGCCTATTGGCGATACTCTCAAGTTTTAAAACGTTGACCCTTGTAACTCTCCAATCATTGTCGGATCTCACAATAACAAGCAGCAGACATTGACCGGCACAGATCGTCGCCCACCGCCAATACCCTCACTTATTAAAACGTTGACCCTTGTAACTCTCCAATCATTGTCGGATCTCACCGGACCAGTACCTGAAACTAGCGCCTTAGACCAACTCGGCCATCTTGACATTTTTTTCTTTTTTCTAACAACTCAAAATCATTGCTAGCTTATATTATCCACTTTGTTAAGCTCATTCTTGGTATTACAAAGGCGTTGAAAGGGTTGTGATGTCTTTCCGTTATGGTTATAGGAACATTAGTTTTGGGTCATACTGGATAAGGTATACCAAGAGAAAAGCCTATTTGACAATATTTCCAATGCAAGTTACAAAATTCTCAAACTCTAGCTTGACCACGAATCAAATACAGTAAGTTGTTCATAGATCTTTGTGATTTACTAGTGAATTCAATTTGCATTGGGTTAGGGTGGAGTTTTTAACCAGTTTCATGTCATGATTTTGACTCACAAAATTTACTAGAATTGGGGTAGGTAGCAGAAAGAGAAGAAGTATTACAAATTTCTTGATTTTGTATGGGAAAATAGGCAAATTTGTATAAGGAATTCATCTACAAAGATGGGACACTAATGATGAACCAAATCAAGTAGACACATACAAACAATACAATTACAAACAATAATGAGGAAAGGAAAATAATTCTTTCTTTCTTTTTAATTATTAAAAATATAGAGAACAGGCAATTTTAATTGGAAACATTCCTCTAATGAATTCCCTCGGAACTTCTATACTAAATGGACTATACAAAATTGTGATCAGTCAAATATTGCAAAACCCCAGTTGTTGAGTTTTATGTCCTAAAACTCATAGTTTGTAAACAAAAACATATTCTATTTTCAATAAAGTTATTATTGTTGTTTATTCAGTAAAGATTGTTATTGAGTAAAGTGAAATTACGATTATTAATCTAAATCCAATAAACTAAGAACACTCTGACTATAGTATGATTACTTGAACTATATGTAGAGACATAAGAGTGGATCAAGTTCAAGTATATAGTTAAAATTATATAGTACAGGGATAAGACTGAGTACCTTATCCTAGGGACACTATGGATGCAATCCACTTTTGTATTTGACATAAACAATTGATCACTAAATTGTACATGCGGAGACATGTGAGTGGGGGCGTCCTATGCAATGAGTATTGCATAAGATCGGACCATGAAGAAAATCACTCTCACTTTATAATGTCGCTTGCTGCTGAGACTGATTTTCTTTTCATTCAATGACCTAGGTAACTCGATTTTAATCCTGAGCTAACCATGAACTCTTGTTTATTCAGAATTAACCTTAGATTTTCATGGGTGAGAGTGGCTCAAGTTCGCCGACTCAATAGACCTCCCATTTCAGGAGTAAGACTGGGTGAATGGCTGGGGACGTGGGGTGCAAGATGGAATTTACTCCTACCCACTTTTAGGGATAGAAGATAGGTAGTTCTCTTAAGCACTGACTCCAGGTCTTGAACAAGGGGCCCTACCCTCTCATTAGCCTGAGAGGGATTCGGTTTACTGGTTGGACCACAAACCAATTGTTCATTAGAGGATCAGTGAGACATAAGGAACAAGAAGTAACTTCAGGGGTAAAACGGTAAATTGACCCAGCTCTAGTTACGAACAACCTGTGAATGATCGATTTACTAATCATGGTTATATCAAATGGACAAAAATATATCTATAGTGAGGGAAGTGCAACTACTAGGCTATAGTGGAGTGTCCTAGTAGTTAACGAATGTTGGTTGACAAGGTTAATGAGTTTAACCGGTTAATCTTGGATCGTTTGAGCCCATGATCTACCATTAGGTCCCTCTACTAGCTCATATCGGACTAAACTATAGAACAGTGTGACGAGTGAGTTCGAAGTGTTCGAATTCAAATTAGGGAGAATGCACTATATTTAACCGCATTTTTGTTTTATTTACAAATTAAATAAAAAGGGAGAATGTGAGATATTTAAATAAGATTTAAATATCTTAATCAAATGTGTCTAAATTTATTGGGATTGGCATTTGAATTAATATTAAATATTAATTAAATAATTTAATTAATCCTTTAATATTACTTTAATTTGAAATTAATAATTCAAATTAATTGTTGAATTAAAATGAAGAAAGTGAAAATGTTGACTTCATTTAGGAAAAATCCATGTTTGAGTGAGTGGAATTGAATTTTGAAGTGTAAAAATTTGGTTTAACCAAACTTGAATGCTTGCCAGATAAACCCCAAAAATTTTAGTGGAATTTTGAGTTTCAAAATTTGGTGAACTCAAACTTGAATGCTTACTACATAATCCCAAACATTTGAGTGGAATTTTGAGTGTCAAAATTTGGTGATTTCAAATTTGCATGAACATGCAAACATGACTCTATGAATAGAGTGATCATGGTACATGGAAGGTCTTCCAAGGGAAAAACCTTGAAAAAAAAATCTCACAAACTCTCTCTTCATATATACTAAATCCCTCCCAAGTTTAGTCACTCACCGGATTTCACAATCCCATTCTAAAGCTAGGGAATAGTGGAGAAGACACTAGTGGTGGTTCGAAACTGGTTCGTGAGGAAAAAGAAACTTGAGCGACAAAAGGTTAGTATTCAAACTCATTTAGTTTTAATGCTTTTGAACATGCTAGCTAATTTATTATAATTGATATACTAAGAGTGTCTAAGATCCAAATTGCTTCCGCATGTGTTATATTAACACCATCACCGGTATCTATTACCAGTCAGAATTGGACTGTAACGAAATTTTGTTCTATACCAGCACCGTAATATCTTATTGGGGAGGAAGATTAAAATTAGAGATTATCGAGAAGCAAAGATATGAGCGCGTATGAGTAGGAAAGAGAAAATATCAATCCTAGTTCTATCATAGTTATGGGTTGGAATCTTAAGACAAATTATGAGAATGTTTGTACAGTAAAATTTTTCTGTCTTTCTTTAATGATAAGTAGAGAGAAAAAAAAATTTGGATCAAAACAAAATGCAATTTTGGATATTTTAAAATGAGATTTTGAGAATGTATGGACAGAAACGTCAATTAGTGAACCTTTAGTAAAACTATTGATCAGTGGATTGAAAGAAAAAAAAAAGTGAGAAACCATTCAGATTGAGTAAGTTTGCCGACATTATTGTACACATGAACATTTATTTCAATGAAGCACTTGAGTTAGATGAATTATGTTGCCCATCGAATTTTAGAAGAAGACTTAATTTGGCATGATAATGTTATGTACGAAATTTGGTGACCATTAGGTTATGATGTAAAGGAATTACACAAAGTTAAAGGCCATTAGAATATGTTGAAGAAATAAACCAAGATTTAGGATAGTAAATGACCAAAAGACCCTCATGAAAATTCTATAACTTTTTCAAGATCCTAGAAGGCTAAGTAAGAAAGATTTTAAGAAATTATAAAAATTTTGGAGTATGAATTAAGATTTAAAATGCAAAACTATCTGTCAAAAGTGTTATAAGAAATCAAAGATTTTATTAATACCGAGTGATAGGCTTACAAAAGTTTTATGCATGCAAATAAATGTTTACTCATATAGACGAGGGTATACTTGTTTTTAAGACTTAATAAAGAACCCTTAGAATAAAGACCAAGTTATTCCAAGATTAAAATACTTTTGGGGACTTAAGTTTAGAGGTATACAACGTAATAGCCCAAAAATAAATAAATAAAAAATAAATAAAATCATAAATAATGAAATAAATAAACAAATAAAAATAATTATAAATAATAGTTAAATAATAATAATAAATAAATAAATAAATAAATAAATAAACAAAAAAAAGTATAACAAACTTTCCCGAGTTCTCTTCACTAACTTCTCATCCCTTCTCACAATTATCTCTTCTCAACCCATCTTTACCCTAGTAACAGTTATTGCAAAATTAAATAGAAAAACAGCAATGGTCAGGTTTACTTTAAGAAAATAAAAAAAGAATGACCTTTCAACAATTGAGATATTATATATTAAATCTTCATTTTCTTTTATCCTATTTCTTTTTTAGAAATCACAACCAATTATAAGTAGATCTTCATTAAATTATTAAAATGGTTTAGCTTTGAGTTAGAAGCTAAATGTCAATCATTTATACGAATTCTAGTAAATCACGTCACATTAGTAATATTAGGTTAAATTTATATCAGTAGCCAAATGAATAAATTAAAAATAGAATGGCCAAGAAAATTTGTGAATTGGAAACACTGAGATAATAAAAGATTCTGAAACACGGATCCACTAGAAATTTAGAATACATGAGAACAAAATTAAAAGGTAATAGAGTAAATATAGATAAAAAAAAAAAAAAAAGGACGGTTCACTGGTTAAAAAATGGAATTTGGAATCTGGTATACGAGAGTGACCATGGAAAATAAGATTTTTAATAAAAATATAATTATAGATACATAACATTTCAAGACATTTAACCACGGACAAATGTGATGTCGTGGGCTCACATAGGTTAACTTGGATTTCAAAGGACGGAATGAAATTTCAATTAAGGATATGTGTGACAATGACTTAAGTTAACCAGGTAAGTGGCCTTACTATCGGCATGGCTATATTTGATGTTGACACGTGTCTGTGGTTCTGCACATGTCATATATACTGATAGGTGTGAATTATCTATGGAACGATATGCTTATATTATGTTATAATATGTGAATTGTATGATAATAATTATGGTACGATGTGTTTAAGGATATGTTTGAGAGACGGATGCACAAAACAAAAGGTAACGATAGGAGTAAGATACGTTCATGAAACGTTAAAGTTAGGCTACATACCAGAGTGCTATGGATAGGGGAGATTGATGAAAGAATATGGTTAGGATATGGGTAGAAAGGGATAGGTTTGCGATAGATTGATAGAACGGTAGCATTAGGATACGTTCCTATGATGATATGACTAAGGTACGTTCACGTAACGATATGACTATGATAAGTATAAGAACGTTAAGGCTATGATAAGTTAAGGAACGATATGACCATGAAGTGTTTACGATATGACATGTTTATGATACGATATATTGTGATGTGATGTGTTATGTTTAGATTGTTTTGTGTGACCATTGAGGTAATTGTTGTATGAATTGCACGTTATGAAATGACATGTTAAAAGCATGGAGTGTTATGTTATGTTTTCTAAATTGTATGTATACATCATGTTATGAATGACATGATATCACGATAAATGAAATGAAATGTAACCCCGTTAGGATTATGTATGATACGTAGACTAAAAAATGAGAAATGACATGTTAAGCATGAAAGATGATAGCATGGTTATATTCATTAATGATAAAAGTAGAAATATTTGGGACATCAAGCATTATGTGTGCTCATGCATTTGGGGGATACCCTTTTTCCATCACAAGGGTACGGACGGGTACATCCAATGGCATGACAACGATCGTCATGTTTTGCATAGCGTGATCGTTATGTTTTTCAAAACAAGTTAAGTCTTGTTAGGATCGATACTAGTTGTTAGCTTTGATACCAATTGTTAGGATCGCTCAACAACGCACACACTCGATCAAGATGAACACAAAGAACATGAGAGAGAAAATACAACAGAAATATTGGCTAAAGGTTTTATTATTGATGACACGTATGTACAACAATAGAGGGTACAGAGAATGAAGAGAAGTACGTTTTGAGAGCACTCCCCTAATATGTATATATATGGTTTCAATTTACTAAATATAGTTTCCAAAAATTTAAACGACGACATCTAATCTAACAAATATATCTCTATGAAATCATTACCAAATATCTACCATATATATCTCTATCATATTTTACGAAATATCTTCGAAATATATCTCTACCAGATCTCTCTATATCCCAACAAGTTCAGTTTTAAGATAAAGGTTATGTTCTCCATATCCCAACAAGTTCATGACTGTTTTTAAGATAAAGTTATGTTTTATGGAATTTAAATGAAGTCTTCTGTATTCAATGTTTATGGTACGTGTACAGTAGCGACCTTAAATTAAGTAGAAAATTTAAGGTCGTTGCAGGAAGACTTTATATTTGATTTGTGGTCAAGCTAGAGTGTGAGAATTTGGGAACTTTTCTCTTGCAACACAAACCTAAAGTAGTCATCTTCTCTTTCCTTATTCAATCACTAAATGTTCCAAGATCGAACTTCCTACTTTATATATGCTTTATATATATATTATATATCCTATCGAAACTAATTAGTTTGAAGATATGATATAAGTTTTAAAATTTTAAGAATCAAATTTGATTAGAATTGAACCTTTTAACCTCAAAATAGATAACGAATATTTTTATTCATAAAATTATTTATTGAAATTGAATGAAAGTCAAAGTGCATCATTTCCAATGATACATTAACTTGAATATATTGAGAGATCCAAAAAACAAGTAAATACCTTCCTCTCGACCTGCCCAAATGCAATTATTTTCATCACATTGATCATTAAACCAATACCCTTTTACTGGCCAAAAAACATCTCCATTCACTTGTCCATATTTGCTGCTAAAATGGCACGAAAACAACGTAGAAGTCCAAAAATTTTCTTTAGAACTCCAATTCTAATTATCTCCAGTGCGGAGTACGTGCTCGCCCAGATTGCCATTTGCTGACTTGCAATGAACAATTAAAGTTGAAGCAGACATCCAATTTAAAATAGTCACTTTCCATCGAGAGGACGTTAATTGTAACTTAGATTCTGCAAAACAAAACTTCATCATATTGTTGGATGTCAAGGTAACCAACACGATTAAACAGAATATGCTTAGAGACTTCATTTTTTTCTCAGATCGTTCACCCTTTTTTACAAACTTAATTGGATTCTATCGCTTATATATACATAAATATAGCCAAAATGAGTGTTGCGTAGTTATATTTAAACACAATTAGTTAAAAGTGTGGTGTAAATTTTGGTTATTACAACATATCTTCCATAACAGGGTAGGACCGTCACCTAAACTTTCTTAATTTTCTCAGTACTCGTTCCCTATTATATTTTTATTATAAACAAGAAGAAGAACTTGTTATCGAACATCCCGATAATTGCTCTCATTTACAACAAGAATATAAAATGTTGAAATGTCATCCTTGTTCATCAACTTCAAATTTAATGGACTATTGCATTACACTTTAGAACACGTGTAACTGCCCATGACAAATGGTTAACAATACAACGTTAACATGTTTCTTTCATTTCCATGGGAGTAATTGAGATTAAACCTAATTTTACTTGTATAAAAGTGGAACAAACTAAACTCAAATATTCAAATATTTACAAAATTAATTCATTTTCAACACTCCATTAATGAACTCAGTCATATTATGTTATAGGTCAAAATATTGTGTAGATACATTTTGACCATTTGTATATAATGTATGAACTACCCTAAGCATAATTTAGTAGATACGGTGTGAATTAAGATTGCAAAGTTTGATGGTTCAATTTCTTACTCGTAAAATGTTGAACTGAAAAAAATGAAAATTTAGAGACCTATTAGACATTGACTTAGGTTTACGGACCAAATAGATATAAAGTTGAAAGTTTGTCGGGGACTAAACGTATAATTTAGATAAATTTAAATGTCAAATAAGCTTTTAATCTGACATGATCTTATATGCTATTGATATGGTATGTTCTTACTACATCCAATAAAAAATATTATTAAATTTGTTATGATTTTATATTTTTTAATAGAAATTATATTAGGAAAGGTAAATAGAGGGGTTATTTTAGTGTTACTTAATCCCCGAGCAATTTGATCAGTTAAGGGCCTGAACTCACAGTTCTTTGTGTTTTCCTTTCATATACCCTTAATTCATACTTGGTATCAGATTCATACAAAAATCCAAGTTATTGCTACAAGTATTTCTTAAGAAAAGTTCAAGATGGCTACTTACCTTATCTTGATGTTCGGGACCTCTGTTTTCGAGCTTTTGAATTCGAATTACCTCAAATTTTCTTCCACATTTTCCTTATTGTGTGCAATTTCTTGAACCATAAATTTTTTCATAAGAATCAGTCTCTGGAATGAAGAGCTAGGGATTGATTTAAAATGTTTCTTCCCTGCATTTCTTCATGAAAATAAAGTTGGTGTTACAAGGAAGAGCTAGGGATTGATTTCATACCTTCTCATGGATCGTAGTCTAAGATTGATGCCTCCAAAGTTCGTCTCAAATCTATTTTCTTGTGATTCATTATTGGGTAGCCGATTCTAGGAGTTTTCAAGGCCCGACTGTTTCATAGAACCTCTTCTTTATCGTTTCCTCAAGCTAAAAGAATTTGTTTGGAGGAACGTCTTTTTGCATGATACTTTAATTTTGAAAAATAGTCCTATGTCTACAACTCGTCTAAAAACGTGAATTTTCCTTTTCTTAGGTAGCTCATTCTACAACGTTTTAACTCTGGATTCCTACATCAAAGTTACTCAACTTGATCCTCTTAATCTAAGAAATTTTGGATCGTAGATAGGAATTCAACACTTACCCCCAAATTCTACAAGAAACATATTTTCTTCCACTAGGCACATTCCTGAGGTTATTTTTCTTCACGATCTTCTATGAAAATACTTCTTGGAGGTGCAAAAACTTATTAGAATTTGTCTTGGTCGACGAACTTGTGTGTACGCCTAGATTTAATTTTCAAGCTTACTTTGAAGTTATTCAATGGCCGATCGGATTGGGGGAATGGTTTTTAGGCATTTTCAATGCTCGATTCCTTCATAAATCTTGTTTGTAACCTTGTTTAGAAGCGATAGGAACAAGTTTAAAGGGGAATAAGGGAGAATTGCTCTCCAATTTGGAAAAAACTTGAGAGTAGGAGACCCAAAATCTAATCCCTTATTGCTTGTGATTGAGAGATCGATTCAACTTGATTCTTGTTCCATACTATTGCCTCAACTTCAGACTTTATAGGAAAAACGTACATGAATGCTTAAATCTCGATTGCATCAGTAGCGCAGAAGAAAACAACATATTCAAAATTTACCAAGGACAAATCATGTGAACACTACAATAAAAGTGGTCATACAATTGATAAGTGTCGAAATCTTAAGTTTCACTGTAAATTTTGTAGAAGGGGACATACAAAAGATCGATGTCGACAGAAAAATAATTATGGAAGGACAGCGCAAGTCAATGAATGCAACAATCTTGGATATCGATCATTAGCAAATATGATCGATGTTTCTCAGTTGAATATAGAAGAACAGTCACCTAATTTCATTCCAATTTTTTCTTCTGAGCAATTACAATAGTTAGCACAGGCCTTATCTGCACTCAATCATCGTCCGTCTGGTAATAATGACAATAACATCAATGTTGCAGGTTTGTTTCCAGTATCTGCATTATCTATTAACTCTACAAGTTCTAATCCATGGATTCTCGATAGTGTTGCTATGGATAATATAGTATTCAAAGCTTTTGTTATGACTGAACCAAAGACTGCCACCATATCTACAATAAATTTGCCTAATGGAGGGATAGTCATGTGTCACATACGGGCAATGTTTTCTTTAATCCTCACCTTAAATTAAACAATGTTTTATGTGTGCCTTCATTGAATTTAACCTAATGTCCTTCAACAAACTAACCAATGACTTGAAATGTTATGTCACCTTCTATCCTGATTCTTGTGTTTTTGCAGAACTTGGCTAAGGGGAGGATAATTGGCTCGGGTAAACAATTCGGAGATTTCTATCATATTTCTCCATCTCTAATCAAATCTTTAGTTCACCAAGTATCTCAGTCATCTGATTGGTGAAATTTACACCTAGGTCATCCTTCTTTTTCTCGTTTTAAATTTCTAGATGAACAATTGAATCTTAATAATGCTATTTTTTCTCAAGACTATAGTATTTGCCCATTAACAAAACAAACTAGGTTGTCTTTCCCAATAAGCTCAATAAGAACCCATTCTGCCATTGATCTGTTACCTTGTGATGTTTGGGGACTACGTAAAATTCCAAATCATTCTAGTTTGCATTTTTTCACTATTGTTCATGATGTTACTCGATGTACTTGGGTTTTTCTTATGTAACATAAATCAGAAGTACATCATTTGTTAATGAACTTTGTT
Source organism: Cucurbita maxima (assembly GCF_002738345.1). NCBI lineage: Eukaryota > Viridiplantae > Streptophyta > Magnoliopsida > Cucurbitales > Cucurbitaceae > Cucurbita > Cucurbita maxima. The sequence continues at coordinate 195,888 of NW_019272093.1, read as the reverse complement.
AAATTCGTTCAAACTCAATTTCATACTACTATCAAGATAGTTAGATCAGACAATGAGACTGAGTTCCTATCTTTGCAACAATTTTTACTTCTTGTGGTATTGTCCTTCAGCGCATTTATGTCAATACTCCACAATAAAATGAAGTCATAGAACACAAGCATCGTCATATCCTAAATGTAGCTAGCTCTGTTCTCTTTCAGTCACAGGTTCCACTTAATTTTTAGGGAGAATGCATTTTAACTGCTGTTTATCTTATAAATAGAACACCATTACCATTGTTATCTAACAAGACACCCTTTGAAGCACTCTAGAACCGACCACCTACATTTCACCATCTTAAAGTTTTTGGTTGTAGGTGTTATCAACTATAATACACCTTAAGCAAAAATTTGAACCTCAGACAATTCCTTGTGTTTTCATAGGATATCCTTGTGGTCACGAAGGTTACAAGTTGTATGCCATGCAATCTAAATTTTTTCTTATTAGCCGTAATGTTAAATTTTGTGACAATGATTTTCCTTTTTCATCAGCTTCTCAAACTTTGACATTAGCTCATTCAACTCCCATTTTACCACTTCATGTTTATCCTACTCAAACATCCATCTAGTCCTCCTCCACCTACTACTTTGTCGTCTCCACCCGCCTTCTATTCATTCTCTAGATTCACCCACTAATTCTAATCTTATCCCACCTGATACATCAGCTCCACTCTGATGTTCTACTCATACCAAACAGACTCCAGCTTGTTATAATGATAATGAGATGTCTTCTTGAACCAATCATTTAACCTCTAGCTCAAGTCCCAACACTGGCACCAAGTATCACCTTCATGATTACCTTTCATTCTCTCATTTTTCTCCTACTCAATGTGCTTTTCTAGCTCTTATTACAGCCCAGACAAAACTTAAAATGAGGCAGTTGGCGACCCATGATGGCAGTAGACTATGAATGATGATATTGCAGTTTTGGAACGTAATCATACTTGGTCTCTCGTTCCTCTACCACCTGGCCATAAAGCTATTGGCTGTCGTTGGGTGTACAAGATTAAACACAACTTTTATAATTCCACTGAACGTTATAAAGCTCGACTCATAGCAAAGGAATACACTAAGGTTGAAGGTGTTGATTACAAAGAGACATTTTCTCCTACACTAAAACTTATTACACTTCGTTGCTTACTCACTGTTGTCACTGCTCGAAAATGGTTCACTCATCAGTTGGATGTTCAAAAGTCTTTCTCCATGATAATCTCGACGAGAAAGTTTATATATCTTTACCACCAGATATTCATCGACAGGGGGAGAATATAGTATGTCAGCTCATTAAATCTCTTTATTGTTTAGAATGGCTTCTCGCAATTGGTTCTCCATATTCTCTACCACTACACAAAAGGTAGGCTACACTCAATCCAAAGTAGATTACTCTTTATTTATTAAGAGTAAAGGTACTTCTTTCACGGTAGCTCTTATCTATAATGATGATATTTTGTTGACAGGCAATGATCTAAAAATATTCAACATCTTAAGTCTAGTTTACTCTAGAAATTCCTTATCAAATATTTAGGAAATTTGAAATATTTTCTAGGCATTGAATTTTCTAGGTCTAAAAAAGGAATTTTTATCTCTCAAAGGAATATGCTCTAGACATTTTTCAAGACACCGGTCTTAAGGAGAACGTAAAAAATAAAATCTTTTGGGGCAAAATCTGAAACTTTCTTTAAGAGAAGGAGAGAAGTTGAATGATCAAGTAAATATAGATGGTTAATTGGCAGATTAATATATTTATCCGCTACTAAGCCTTACATAATATATACAGTTCGTATGCTTAGTCAATTTAAGCATGAACCAAAAAAACCACATTGAGAGACAGTTCTTCGAGTTTTGAGATACATTAAAGGTACTCCTGGTCAAGGACTTCTACTACCATCTAAAAACAACTTAAGATTACAAGCATATTGCGATTCAGACTGGGGTGGTTGTCGAACTTTCAGACGGTCAATTTCTGGGTTTTACATTTTCCTTGGAAATTCAATTAACCCTTGGAAGTCTAAAAAACAAACCAATGTATCCAGATCATCGAAGAAGCCGAGTATTGAGTTATGGAAAATACTTGTTTAGAGTTAACTTGGTTAAGATACATTCTTCAAGACTTGAAAGTTTCACTGTCCAAACCAGCACTATTGTATTGTGATAATCAAGCAGCATTACACATAGCAGCATATCTAGTTTTTCACGAACGTACGAAACACATAAAAATAGATTGTCATATAGTTCTAGAAAAATTACAAGCTCGAATCATCAAACTATGTTATGTTTCGACTAAAATGCAATTGGTATATATATTTTCACTAAAACTTTTGGAAGACTTCAATTTTATTTTTTGAAAGACAAGTTGGGTGTGATTGACAGACCCTCTCAAACTTGAGGGAGAGTATTAAGATATAATATTTGGAGAATGTATTACAATAATTAGTTATGGAATATATATTAGATATTCATAATCAGTTAATATTTTTTCGTTTATGATTTGATTAGTTGTATATTTTATTTGATTATCAAGATTTGGTTAGTTTATATTTTCCCTTAATTTTAGGTATTAATCGGTAGCTTTTATCCTATTTAAACATTGTGAATATTAACGAAGATCGCACTTTCTGTTGGTTTTATGTCCTAAAACTCATAGTTTGTAAACAAAAATATATTCTATTTTCAATAAAGTTATTATTGTTGTTTATTCAGTAAAGATTGTTATTGAATAAAGTGAACTACGATCATTAATCTAAATCCAATAAACTAAACACTCTGGCTATAGTGTGATTATTTGAACTATTTGTAGAGACATAAGAGTTGATCAAGTTCAAGTATATAGTCAAAATGATCTATAGTATAAGGATAAGGCTGAGTATCTTATTGTGGGGACATTGTGGATGAGGCCCACTTTTGTATATAATATAAACAATGTGATCACTAAAATTGTATATGTGAAGACTTGTGAGTGGGGGCGTCCTATGCAATGAGTATTGCATAAGATCGGACCATGAAGAAAATCACTCTCACTTTACATGTCGTTTACTGTTGAGACTGATTTTCTTTTCATTCGATGACCTAGGTAACTCGATCTTAATCCTGAGCTAACCATGAACTCCTGTTTATTAGAAATTATCCTTAGATTTTTATGAGTGAGAGTGGCTCAAGTTCACCGACTCAATAGGCCTCCCATTTCAGGGGTAAGACTAGGTAAATGGCTAGGGACGTGGGGTGTAAGATGGAATTCACTCCTACCCACTTTTAGGGATAGAAGAGAGGTAGTTCCCTTAAGTACTGACTCCAGGTCTTGAACAAGGGGCCCCACCCTCTCATTAGCCTGAGAGGGATCCGGTTTACTGGTTGGACCACAAACCAATTGTTCATTAGAGGATCAGTGAGACATAAGAAACAAGAAGTAACTTCAGGGGTAAAACGGTAAATTGACCCAGCTCTAGTTACGAACAACCTTTGAAGGATCAACTTACTAATCATGGTTATATTAAATGGAATATATCTATAATAAGGGGAGTGCAACTACTAGGCTATAGTGGAATGTCTTAGTAGTTAACGAATGTTGGTTAACAAGGTTAATGAGTTTAACCGGTTAATCTTGGATCGTTGGAGCCCATGATCTATAGGTCATTAGGTTCCTCTGCTAGCTCATATTGGACTAAACCATAGAACGGTGTGACAAGTGAGTTCGAAGTGTTCGAATTCAAATTAGGGAGAATGCACTACATATATACGATATATTTAACCGCATTTTTGTTTTATTTACGAATTAAACAAAAAGAGAAAATCTGAGATATTTAAATAAGATTTAAATATCTTAATCAAATATGTGTCGGAATTAATTTGGATTGAAATTTGAATTAATATTAAATATTAATTAAATAGTTTAATTAATCATTTAATATTACTTTAATTAGAAATTAATAATTCAAATTGATTGTTGAATCAAAATGAAGAAAGTCAAAATGTTGACTTCTCCATGTTAGTGGAATTTTGAGGTGTCAAAATTTGGTTTAACCAAACTTGCATGCTTGTCAAATAAACCCCACAAATTTTAGTGGAATTTTGAGTGTCAAAATTTGGCTAACTTAAGCATGCATGCTTGCCACATAATCCCAAACATTTGAGTGGAATTTTGAGTGTCAAATTTTGGTGATCTCAAATTTGCATGAACATGTAAACATGACTCTATAAATAGAGTGATCATGGTACATGGTAGGGGGTTCTTGTTGGTGAAAAACCTTGAGAAAAACCTCTCACAAACACTCTCTTCATATATACAAAATCCCTCCAAAGTTTAGTCACTCACCGGATTCCACAATCCTGTTCTAATGCCGGAGGATAGTGGAGAAGACACTAGTGGTGGTTCAAAACCTGTTCGTGAGGAAAAATGAATTTGAACTACAAAAGGTTAGTATTCAAACTCTTTAAGTTTTAATACTATTGAACATGCTAGTTAATTACTATAAATGATGTTCTAAAAGTGTCTAAGATTCAAACTGCTTCCGCATGTGTTATATTATCACCTTCATTGTAAAAAGTTAACAAATTCATTTTAAGATCATGTATAAAACTGTGGTTGATAAATAGGATTTGGGGAGCCAAGTGATGAGATATGATGTAACACCTCAAAAAATAAAGGAAAGTAGCTTCAATAAGAACAAGCGCCCATGTAAGATTCAAAGGATTCATGGAAATAAATTAAGAGGATCAAGCAAAGACGAGAGGCTTAAGCAAGTCACTTCTTGGTTGAAAGTCTGAACTCCTTATTCATTCTCTTCTCTTTTCTTTCCCCTGTTGATTTCTTCTTTCACAGTAAACTCATGAACCTGATTTCACTCCCTCCTCTAAACCTATCCAACTATATTGAATTTATAACGGAACCCCTTAACAAATTAACGAAAAAGAAAAAGATAAGGTCATTCCATTTCGACAAAAGACCCACACCCAAGTTCCATAGCTTTGGGTCCGCTATCCCGATCATGATTTTCCTACCCCAGAGGGAAAAGTCCTTCCCTTTTTGTCCAGTTGTGGGCGAGGAGGGATTCGAACCCCTGACATCCTGGTTGTGCTCTAATCCTCTAAGCTACAGACCCCACCCTGTCTCCACTGGATCTGTTCCCGGGGGTACCCTAAAAAAAGGAACCTTTTCTCTCTCCAGCCATTTGCCATTTTGGGTAAAGAAGATAGATGTGAAAGCGCCTCTATAAGAATGGTGCGTTTCAAGGTGTGAAGTGGGAGAGAAGGGGTTTTGAATAAGACGACCTTTGTTGTTTTTCGACGTCGACAAGGATAATCGGCAACTGAAATTCTTTTCAGTGAGAGGAAATCGTTTGACGGGAAGTTGTTGGAAGAAAATAAAAATGCAAAAAATAACAGAGAGATAATTGCGGAAGACTTTTGCTTAAAATGAGGTTCTTGTATCTTATGAACAAATTTGCCTATTTAAATATCTAACTTATCCTAAAAATGCCGGAGAGTGGCCAACTAAATCTGTGCCACTTCCTACAAAATTGCCATCTAAAACTTTAGTAATCCCTTTGACGTGTTTGTCAAATGGTCAAACGAATGTATTCAATCAACTAATGAAAACGTGTAAATCTAAATAAGAAAAATCTCATGTTTTATCTAACAATCTCCTCCTAAAACTTGTGGTATATCTACCTTATTTTGTTTGAACTACGATTTGAGCCCTATGGCTCGGTGTCCCTGGCGGCATGTCTTCCAGACTCCACGTCTTGTTCGGCCACCTCTTCTTCGAGCTGGCACGCCGCCAGTCCAGGTGGTTCACCTCTTCCTAATAGGTCTTCCATCCTCCGGTACCTCGCCGAGAGGCTGACTGGTTGCTCTATCTCCAACTCTAGGATGTAAAGGTAGTTTTTCGTGCACCGAACTTGCGTGAGCAACCGTCGTCGATCATCCCAGATCCTAAGTAGCCTGCGCTTGATGGAAATGTGGCAGCCGGCCTTATCAAGTTGACCCAGACTCACAATATTATCCTTGAGCCTCGGGATAAAGTAGACGCCGGTTAGCTTGTGTTGCTTGCCTCGCTTGCCGACGAACAGGATGGTGTCGTGCCCTTCGATCTCAACGACGGAGCCGTCACCAAATTTCACCGACTCGCAAATCCTCGAGTCAAGCTCGGAGAACGTAGACTTGGCCCCGGTCATATGGTTTGTTGCCCCGTGTCGAGGATGCATCACCGGTGCTCTTGCTGCTCGCCTCTTTCACCGATTTGAGCGAACACTCGCTCCTCCTTCAGTTGACTTGGCTCCCCAGCCGGTGCCTTTGTTATATACAATTCGAGCTCTTCCTCGGGTTCGACGCTCACCGGAGCAGTTATGCCGTCATCGATTACCTTCGTGGATTTGGGGAGTTCTTTCTCGAGATTAGGGACGTCAGGTAGGACTGATGTAGTCACCATGAAAAGAATCGGCTCGTCCTCCTCGGATTGAGCCACATGGGCCTTCTCGGTCGTCTCCTTTTTCCAGCAATTCTTGCTCAGGTGACCTCTTCCCACAGTACGAGCACTGGATTGGCCCGTCATCAGTCGAATTCTTTTGATTCGCCTCTTTCCCACGAGATTTCCATGGCTTCTTACTACCTCTACGACTGGAGGGCTCGTTGCTCTCGCCGGTGTTGTCGTGGAGCTTTAGGCGTGCAAGCCATTCCTCCTTAGTGAGGAGTAGACGACCCTTCATTGTCGACAGCTGAAGCGGTATTTTTCTTTCGCTGCTCGACGTAATGCAGTCTTCCGATCACCTCTTCCACAGTTAAGTCGTTCACGTCGAGCAATGTCTCAATTGAAATTGCGACTTGCTCGAGGTGATCGAGGACAACCTATGCCACCAAGAGTGGTGATGCTGTTGGCGAGCCCCGTGATCCGCATTGAAAAATTATCGGCGGATTCGTCGTTCTTAAAGCGGATCTAATGGGATTTAATTTCCACCCAAGGCAATTGCGCGATGCTTTTGGTGGAGAGAGACGCTAGCATCTCTAGGGGTACAGACCGTAAATATGGTGTTTTTCGACAATTGACAAGGATAATCGGCAACTGAAATCCTTTTCGGTGAGAGGAAATCTTTGACGGGAAATTGTTGGAAGAAAATAAAGATGCGAAAAATAACAGAGAGAGATAATTGTTGAAGACTTTTGCTTAAAATGAGGTGCTTGTATCTTTTAAACAGATTTACCTATTTAAATATCTAACTTATCCTAAAAATGGTTGGAGAGTGGTCAACTAAATCTGTGTCACTTCCTACAAAATTGCCTTCTAAAACTTTGGTAATCCATTCGACGTGTTTGTCAAATGGTCAAACGAATGTATTCAATCAACTAATGAAAACGTGTAAATCTAAATAAGAAAAATCTCAGGTTTTATCTAACAACCTTTTCATTGTTAGTGTTTTTCCATATTGTTGAATATTGAAAAGTAATAAGAATTAGAGGGGTTAAGCTTTTTATCATCCTGGCGTCGAGCTCTTTGCAGGACCTCCCCTACAGTATCGTCACCGCAGTAGAGTTTAACCACCAAGTTCGGGATCGATTGGTGTGGTTCCTCTACGCCTAGGACACCAGAATATCGAACCAGAAGAAAGGCATGAGAGAAAAGCATATTAGCTAATGATTGTGAGGCCCCAATTCTTGACTGGAGGGGACACCAAAGGCCTCTGCCCTTCCATCCCTTGGATAGATAGAGATGGAGAGCTTTTTTTGTTTCATCATTGTCAAAGAGTTGAACAATGAAAATAGATGGCAAGTGCCTAATCGTATTGATTAGGTCATGTAGGAACAAGGTTCAAGTCTATTGGTCTGTTAGGATGCCTCAGCTGCATACATTACTGCACTTCCACATCCTTTACAATCGTAAATGAATGAAAGAAGGAACCTGAACCGAGAGCTACTGAACCTAAACCTGAAAATGAAAGAAAAGCCGAAACTCCTTATTAATGAGACTTTACAGTGAAAGAAGAAATGAATGGAGAAGAAAATGAAACAAGAATTATCTTGTAAACACTCTCGATTTATGAGAAAGAACAGGAAGGAAAGAAAGAGAGATAAGCTTCTTCCCCCGTATATACTATTTATTCCCTGACCTGTAAGACTCAACTAAAAATGAATGAGACTTTACAGTTAATTAGAGTCAAATGAGATTAAGCGAAGCGACTGACTGAACCTTTGATTTCACCTATTGATTCTCAAATGAAACATGAATTCGACTGTAAGGACCCTTTCTTCTTATTTACTTGATGTCTCTCCCTATGTTTAGGTCCATTTATGAGGTAATTCATTGGAAGGAAAGAGACTGAACTCAATCACTACTTCACCTCTCCAACTGGGGTTTCACTATCTATGTCTTCTCTCCTTTTCCTCTTTCTTCTTTCACTCGGTCAAACATATTCAATTCTTCTTTCACCTATTTCTTCTTTCTCGTGTCTTCACATTTTCCTTCTTTCACTATTCGTTAACTGTAAACATTCCTTATTCATTCTTTCTCTTATCTTTCATTCTCAAAACTTTTGTTGCTCCATCCCCGCAGAGAACCCATTGTTGTCTCGGTTGTGCTACCAGAGACTCTAGGGAAGTCGGAATAGGAGAGAACTCATGTTTGGGGGTCTATAGAGGCCACTACGCATAGCAGATGCTCCCACCTAGAACTGCCCTTCAGCGAGAGCCTATGCCTCCACTAGCAGGGACGTGGAAAACCCAGATGCAGCGGTGACAGGTACACTATCCATCCTCGGTCATTTTTCTTTGACGTTATTTGACTCCGGGTCTACGCACTTCTTTATTTCCACTGATTTTGTTAGTCAAGCAAGGATCGTGTTAGAACCCTTGTTACATGATTTTCTAGTAGGCACTCCGGCAAGGGTGGATATGGTCGCCGCCTATAGGGTAAAGGATGGTCACGTAGTAGTATCAGGGGTTAGCTTCGGTGTAGACTTAATGGTGGTCGATATGGCCGTGTACGATGTAATCCTAGGCATGGACTGGTTAGCGGAAAACCATGCTAGCATAGATTGTTACAAGGAGGCAATTTTCATGCCACTGTCGAGGACCAGGTTCAGATTCTAGGGCACCAGTTTGGGTACGATGCCCAAGGTGATATCGATGATGAAGGCAAAGAAGCTTGTACAACATGGGGCCTAGGCAATACTAGTCAGCGTGGCAAGGCAAAGAAGGCGTCTCCCTATCCGAGTTGCCTATAGTGAATGAGTTCCTAGATGTGTTTCCAGAGGACTTGCCAGGGACTCCCCCATCTCGAGATGTCGACTTCGCTCTAGACTGGAACAAGGAACCGGCCCCATATCCAAGGCCCCGTACCGCATGGCACCAGCGGAGCTGAAAGAACTTAAGGTGCAGCTATAGAAACTGCTCGACAAGGGGTTTATCAGACCGAGCGTGTCGCCTTGGGATGCACCGGTATTATTCGTCAAGAAAAAGGACGATTTCATGCGCTTGTGCATCGATTACAAGGAACTGAATAAGAGGACAGTGAAGAATAGGTACCCCCTCCCACAGTGTTTTCAAAAATTGACCTTCATTCAGGTTACCACCAGATCAAGATAAAAAACGAGGACGTGCCGAAAACAACTTTTAGAACACGGTACGACCATTATGAGTTTGTGGTAATGTCATTTGGACTCACCAATGCTCCTGCAGTGTTTATGGAACTGATGAACCGGGTGTTCAAGGAATATTTGGATACCTTTGTAAGTGTATAAATAGATGACATCTTGGTGTATTCAAGGACGAATCAGGAACACCAAACGCACCAGAGGAAGGCTTTGACAGTCTTGAGGGAAAATAGGTTGTATGCCAAGTTCTCGAAGTGTGAGTTTTGGTTACGCGAAGTCTCATTCGTGAGACATGTGATATCGGCAGAAGGAGTATCAGTTGACCCTGCCAAGGTGGAAACCGTTATTGGTTGGGCTCGTCCAGCTACTGTGACTGAGGTACGGAGTTTTCTAGGTCTTGCAGGCTACTCCCACCACTTCGTGCAAGACTTCTCCAAGATAGCGGCACCCCTCTCACGACTGACTCAAAAGGCTGCGGCGTTCGTATGGACCGAGGAGTGCGAGGCAAGCTTCCTGGACCTGAAGAAGAGACTAGCGACTGCAACCGTGCTCACATTGCCTAATGGTACAGGAACTACGTCATTTTCAGTGATGTTTCCAAGAAAGGCCTGGGGTGCGTGTTAATGCAACGTGGGAAGGTTATTGCCTACGCATCCAGACAGCTGAAGGACTATGAAAAGAACTACCTTGTGCATGACTTGGAATTGGCAGCGGTAGTCTTCGTGTTAAATAAATGGCGACACTACCTGTATGGGGAGAAGACTCAAATGTATACCGACCATAAGAGCCTGAAGTACTTCTTCACCCAGAAGGAGTTGAATATGAGACAGCAACGGTGGCTAGAGCTAGTCAAGGATTATGATATGGACATCCAGTACCACCCCGGAAGGGCCAACGTAGTCGCAGATGCCCTAAGTAGGAAGAAAGCGCATTCGTCGACACTAATCATGAAAGAACCCAGAGTATAGGTAGACTTCGAGTGAGTGAAAATAGCAGTAGCCGTGGAAGGTATTAAGGCGCAACTGGCTCGGCTAACTTTACAACCCACCCTTTGGTAGAGAATCATTGAAGCGCAGGCAAGGGACTCAGGTTTAGCGATGGCACTTAACGAAATGGAGACAAAACAAAATGGTGGGTACTCCAAGTCGGCGGATGGTGGGTTACTGTACCAAGGTCGCTGGTGTGTATCGGCGATAGGGGAATTGAGGGGTGAAATCCTGAGAGAAGCGCATAACTCTCCATTCGTCATGGACCTTGGCGGTACGAAGATATATCAGGACCTCAGACCCCACTTCTGGTGGTGTGGCATCAAGATGGATATCGCAGAGTTCGTCAGCAGATGTTTGGTTTGCCAACAGGTTAAAGCACCCAAACGAAGACCAGCGAGATTACTATAGCCCCTCAATATACCAAAATGGAAGTGAGAGAATATCGCCATGGATTTCATAGTGGGCCTGCCTAAGACGCTAAATGGTTACACGGTCATATGGGTGGTCGTGGAAAGATTGACAAAGTCAACACATTTCCTCCCCGGCAAGGCCACCTATACAATGGACAATTGGGCACTACTGTACATGAAGGAAATCGTCAGATTTCATGGGGTCCCCATGTCGATTGTATCAGACCGAGATTCACGGTTTACTTCAGCATTTTAGCGTGGACTCTAGAAAGCGTTGGGCACTTGACTGGACTTCAGCATAGAGTATCACCCACAGACCGATGGACAGACGGAACTCTTGAACCAAGTTCTAGAGGACATGTTGCAGGCCTGTGTACTTGATTTCTCTAGGAGTTGGGACTCAAAATTGCACCTTATGAAATTCGCTTATAATAACAGCTACCAGGCGACAATCGGTATGGCACCGTACGAGGCATTGTATGGAAGACGGTGTAGGACACCATTATGCTGGGGCGAAGTAAGAGAACGGGAACTGGTGGGTCCGGAGCTAGTCCAAGTCACGAATGAGGTGATGCAACAGATCAGGGAGAGGATGCGCACTAGTCAGAGTAGACAGAAGAGTTACGCGAACTCGAGACGAAGAAACCTGAAGTTCGAATTGGGCAACATGGTATTCCTGAAGGTGGCCCCCATGAAGGGTGTTCTAAGGTTCGGACCCAAGGGAAAATTGAGTCCGCGCTTCATAGGACCCTTCGAGATTTTAGAGCAAATCAAACCTGCTGGCTATAGGTTAGCCCTACCCCCGCCTCTCTCTTCCATGCACAACGTGTTCCATGTATCAAAACTGCGTAAGTACTTAGCGAACCCCACGCACGTGATAGATTATTTGACTCTAGACGTGACCGAAGACTTAAGCTACGAGGAGAAACTAGTAAGGTTCCTAGCTCGCAAAGTAAAGACCTTGCGCACTAGGGAAATTGCATTTGTCAAGGTGTGGTGGGGGAACCAATTAGCAGAGCAGGCCACTTGGGAAGGAGACGATGAGATCAGAGAGAAGTACCTAAAGTTGTTCGTAGATGCAAATCCTTTCGAGGACAAAAGTCCTTCGCAGGGGGGAGTGATGTAACAATACACATTCCAAGGAAAAAAAGATAAAAATAAAAAATAAAAAGGGGTGCGCAGAAAATCTCGCCATTCTGGCGGGATTCACTCAGACCCCCTTAAACCCTAGGGTTGCAGTGGCCGCCTCCTTTAAGTAGGAGCGAACGCCAGCGTACGACGGGGAAAGGAGAGACAGACGAACGACGACGCTTCCACCGGCGACAGTAGCCAAGCCCCGCGATTAAGGTTGTCGAGGCTTTTGGATGAGGAAGACGAAGTGACGGCGCGGGTCGACCTTCAACATTCTGCTAGTTCATCTAGGCCAGCGTGCATCCCGCACCTCGCAGGCCGCACTCAAACACCACCACTGGGCCTCGTTCCCTTTCGGCTCAAACTAGAGGCGCGCCCAGAAACCCTGCGCCGGTAGTATACTTTGCAGCTCATCGGTTCCAGCTCCATCGGCAGCTCCTTGGACTCCTAGCTCGACTAGGTTCGACTTGGTAGTGTGGCTCGACGGTGCGGCTTAGCAGCTCGACATCCGAATAGTATACTGATTTCTAGGTTTTTGACTCTTCTGGAGCCATTCCCACCCTTGTTTCAACCATCTGAGGATAATATAACTTCATTTTGATAAAACAGCTTACAATAGGGACGTATCTTGGTAGGTAGGCATAAGAGTTAGTTATGAAAGGGCTCTAAGTGTATCATGTTATCTTATAGAAGGTAGTTAGGCGTCGGAGTTAGTGTTGTGGGGAACTTCAGCCAGGCCAAGGAGGTAAGTAACATTACTGGTTATGTATGTATGTTGGTGCGTGCCCTGTGGCCTTTGCATGCACCATGTGTGTTGTTGATGTATGCTAGGTTATATGTTTCTTGCAGTGAAATGCTATGTATGTCATGTTTATGTATGTGATGATTATGACATGGTTTGCTACCCTGTATGTATGAGCTTGATTGACATGTCATGATTGTAATGAGAACCCCGCATGCCATGAATGTGATGACTAGTATGCTACGATATGCTTACTCGATGTTAACCCAGTTATGCTATGAAATGCGGTGAGGGGATGGAACGTTGTATGTATAATTCCATGGAGGTAAACCTTAAGAACCTTATGCACGCTATGGTTATGTACATGGGACACTCCCCCGTTATGCTATTGATGGTATGGACGCGTACATTCGATATTGTGTTTGCCACGATATCATGCAAGCCCTCCTTTTCTGTGGTGTCCGGTATTGTATGTCATACATACTCGATCAAGCCAGGCCCAGGGAGTTCGCATGCAAATTCGCCTGGTGGGCCCACAGCCACGCACGTGGGCCATGTGTGGGAAAGTACCATGCATCCACCCCCACCCGGACAAAGCAAGGGCCTAAGGCCATGGGAAGGAATGGAAGACAGACCCCTCTCTCAGTTTCTTTCTTTTGACACTTGTACTCATGTATGTGTATTGTGTGCGACTGCATGTATCCTAATGTTTGATTATATGCTTAACCCCAATAGTGGGGCGATTTACTGGGTATTTTATATAATACTCAAGCCACGTGCTACCCATATTTTCAGGTAAGGGCAAGGCTCCCATGTACGGCTAACGGTGGATGCTGCGAAGACCATGAAAATCTTAAGGAGGGTTTGTAGTGTCGTAGGCATCTTGTTGGATTCTTTTGGGTTCATAGTTATTGCAATTGTTCCTCTAGTTCTCTGTTGATTATTTCTAGGCTAGGCTATTGTTATTGTTTTCCCCAGGTATGAACTGCTTATAATAATGAACGCATTGTCATTATTGAGACTGTCTTACATGAACTCTCGTTCTGTCGTTATGCAAGTACAAGGTAACGTCGCTAATTAGGTTAGAGAATATTAAGGGTGTTACAAATCAGTAGCCGTCACGGCAGCATTACGTAAAACACGATGGAAGTTATCCTTCCTTGTGGTGTACGCGCCCATACCATCGTGAAGGAATACGGGTATCCCAGAATGCATGAGCACACATTAATGCATGAGGTCCCAATATTTTTCCATTTTCAACATTATTAAATATAACCCCCGCTATCATTTCATTGATATCATACCATTTCTCATATCAGTTACCATATCGTTCATGCTTATATCGGGATTATATTTCATGTTATTTATCATTCTTCATGTCATTCATATCATTCTATACATGCAATTCACAAGACAAGACGTCACATTTTCATGCTAACATAACGTTTCATAATGCACAAACTAGCTAAATCTAATTATGCATAAAAATTTACTCCTAATAATTTAAACTATCTATGCCTAATTACCCATAAATAATTTAAATTGGATTCCAAAGATTTAACTTAAGTCTAATTATGAATAAAAACTTACTCGTAATTTAAATTAAGTCTAGTTTTGCATAAAAACTTACTCCCAATAATTTAAACTAAGCCCAATACTACATAGAAACTTAGTCCCAGTAATTTCGACTAAGCCCAATATTGCATAGAAACTGACTCCTAATCATTTAAACTAGACCTAATCATGCATAAATAATTTACTCGATTAAAAAAATTTAACTAGCTAGAAGGTAGACATACATACTAACTTTGAATGCCTTCTAAAAATTGATACTAGGAGAAAAGAGTCCGAGCAAATCAACCAAAATTTTGGCCTTGAGCCATCAGAAAGTGTACTCTCTGACTAGCTCGAACCGTTCATTTAGGATGATAAAATAAAGTAGGGACCTCATTTTTTTTTATAGTGGAGGCCAATCCGCCATTTCTCAGCTTTAGCAACATGGCACAAAGTTTCGCTTCTTTTATTCATTTTTTTTATTTTTCGTTCATACATCATACACGTCAAGAGGAAACTGTCATCCTCGAAAGTGTCTTAATATTGGAATTACTCAGGTTGGTTTCATGTTAGAAAGTTGCAATTGACCATCATTTTTTTTTTTGTTTTTTTTTTTCTGAAGGAAAATTGACCTAAGTTATATGCATATATCAGTTTTATGATATTAACCTTGGCATTTCTAATTATTATACATATTTTCTTTTCATCCTAATTTGTTACCCTTAAAATGTTAAAACCTAAAATATTACTTAATTCTAAAAGGGTTTTGAGTAGAGTGATACCAAAGAGAGTACATGAATGAACCAAAATTATATCCGATAAAGTGACCCAGGGTATAGTTGACTAAGAAATGCTTAAAAAAAATTGAAACTTACTACCAATATCAACAAGATGCACTTTCCTTTTTGTTGGCTTAATCATAAGAACTTCGATATTAAATGTGCTTTTCTGGGAGAAATTTTATATTGGAAGACTTCTTGAGAATTTTTGTAGCAAACATGTGAGTGAGGAAAAGACATGCCGGAAGGACTCATGTTTGTCGGTGGAGATAGTTTTCACTCTTAGAAGTGAGAAGTAAATAACCTTACAATATTGTTAGGAGAATATTAGGACCATTAATAGCCAAATTAAGAGTTTGAAAGCTTGCACATGGGTCTATACAAGTAGAAACTTGAAACCCAACTAAATTATCAACATCCAAAGAACTACAAATTCCCAAAAGATTTCTCCCCTTTTATTAGACTTAAATATGCAACATATGAAAGCAAGCAAAATGAGTGAGGGAGATTTTACTTCATTTTTTGTAAAATGAAACCCCACAACTCTTCCTAGAATTATTACATGTGAAAGCAAGCAAACATAAAAGAAAGAAAAGAAAAAAAAAAAAAAAAGGTTTTTTGGGACCAAAATGAGTGAGGGAGATTTTACTTCATTTTTTCCAATGGTGTATCAATTCAAACTTCCCCGAATGAAGATTTGTTAAGTAAAATCCATCATCAAATGCTGCCCAAATGCAGTTTTTAACGTTGCATCGTTCAGAAAGCCAATGCGAGTTCTCTAGCCAAAATACCCGAAACGAAGCATGTCCATTCGAACTGTTAAAATTGGACCTCATATATTTATGATATGTTGATGTACAACATAGACACTAGTAAAAAGTTAACCAATCCATCTTAAAATCATGTACCAAGCTCTAATTGATAAATACGATTTGAGGAGCCATGTGATGAAATTTTATGTAACACCAGAAAAAAAAAAAAAAAATTAGCTCGAATAAGAACTAGCTGCCCATGTAAGACCCAAAGGATTCAAGGGAAGAAATTAAGAGAAATAAGCAAGGACAAGAGACTTAATGAAGTCATTTCTATATGGTTAGAAGTAATTTTACGAATTTAAGGACTTTGGACCAAGATAGGAAGGAAGAAGTAGTGAAAAGGGCAAACATGTCATTTTTTTCAATTATCAAGAATCTTTCTGGATTTTTAATTCCTTGTTTAGAAGGAATTTCAAGATACTCAAAAGGGAAGAATAACCAGCAACATCCATGGATGAAATATTTTAAGAAAAATTATGGATTTTTCTAGAAAAAACAATCATAAAATATTTCGAATGTGACAAATTATCAAAATACCCTTGAAGTTCCCCTTAATTAAAAAACTGGAATTAAAGAAAATCTGCAACCAGATTTGATTCCAGAACCGCCGAGCCAAAGAAAATCAATCGTATATTCACATCCAACGGTTGGATTGAGCTGCAATTTGGATATGTTTAACAAGACTCTTATTTACTATGGTTTGGTTGAATAACTTGTCATGGTGCAACACCCTTATTTACCCAAGTCGTCATTTTCTTATTTGCAATAAGTGATATGGAAAATAAACCCAAGGGAAAGTATGGAACGGATTACCTTGATGAACAAGATCAAGAGTAAAGAAAACTCGTTTCTAAACTCGTGATTCGAATCACTCCCCAAGAGGTTTGATCAATACGACTTGAATGACTCTACATGCAAGTTCTAAACACAAGAATTTGCAAAGAAAGTTTAGCTCTCAACAAAGCTAAAATAGAAATTTTATTCTTAATTTCAAAATCTGATGTCTAATCAAAGAAAAGAAGGCTTTATATAGCCCTTACAACCTTAATCTATGTGATATATAACTCATAAATTAAATGGGCTAGTAAATGAAAAATACCCATAACCTCCATATTAAAATGGCGTTAATGGTGAAATATAGTAACTTATTTGGGTTACAATATAACCTTAACTCCTATATTTAAAACTAGCTTAAATATGACAAACAAATATTTAAACTATAATTAAATAATGCAATTAATAAAATGTGCTTATTGACTCATCCTTGGACTAGTTTCATAAATTCAGCGGAGTTCATTAAATGCAACTTAAAGTGCAAATTCATCTCTTTCTTGAAGCTCAACTTTGCACAACATATAAGGAAGGTCTCCAACGTCTTCTAGAATTTCCTTTGATGAGCTCACCATAGCTTGAATATAACTGTATAAGGTTTGTTGTAGCTTCTTAGCTCTCGTCCTTGTAATTGGACCTTGAGGCATAGAAATTCCTTGGTCGTGGTTCATATCAATAAGTCAGGAAAGATAGGTTTTGAAAATTAAGAATCATACTTTCCAATGCGATTCTGGATATTCGCTTACAAAATAAGTGAAAACATTAGAAGTTGATGCAAAAATAAAGAACAAAATCATATAGAGATCATTGATAGCCTATATTTTTGACATACTTAGAATTTGTTTGTTTCATTTAGATCCTTTTTAACCATATATATATATAATCATTGTACTCCAACAAACATACATTGACAACTTTTAAAGACTTGTAAAAGTCTATTAAAAGAAAAACTAAAAAAACAAGGATATCAAGCGTGCTTGGTTCTTAAGTTAGGTTTTTTTTTAGTAAAGCATCACACCCAACTACCTAAAACTTAAATTATACTTTTTTTTCTCTCCGAAGGCCAATCATATACTTCTGGTAACTACATTGGAATCCTCTCCTTCTCAAGTTTCTTCTATTTTGGTGTTCGAAATTTTTGAATAAAATCGAAACATGTATATTTATTTTGAAGTCAATAATTTACTTTCTCATAAAAACTTGGATATTTCATTGCCATACGTGCACTATTTTGTTAAAAATCTCCATATGTTTGAGAACTCAAATATGAAATAGACTTGCTTTTATTAGATTAGTATTGCAGTAAACACACAACATCAGAGAAAGGAAAAGATTTCATGTGGTTTGGTCTAAGTTCTCATCAACATCCCAAATGCAATGCAAATAGTTGTATCATTCTTGAAGCCAAACTTCATTCTCTAGCATAAATACCTAGAACGAATCATGTCCAAGATTGCTACTAAAGTTGTATAAAAAAATTTTGTTTGCAAAAAATTCTCCTTGAAATTTCAATTGTATTTGTAATGGTTCCAAAAACAAAAAAAGAAAAAACTCTAGTAGTCGAAAAAGAAGCTTTGCCGAAAATCTCGCACCCTCTACCCACACACCCTCCCGACGCCAAGGATATGCCAAACAAAGCCACCTCAAGCCTACCCTAAAAACACATGCCTAGAATTGAGAAAATGCGAGTAATAGAAAGAAGATAAGCGATCGTTGTAGTTTTCCGATGAACATATATCAACGACGGAAAACTTAGCCCCCACCTCTCATTTTAAAATCGCCCTCAATCTCCACTTGTTATACAAAATATATCTCCATTAGTTGAAGCAGGAAGCACAGAGAAAAAAAAACCGACGTAAGGAGATTGTATTCATGGGGGAAATTTTCGGCGAACATTGGTTGTTTTAGAAATCCGAAACGAAATACGGGTATACAATGGTAGTCACATCCATGGCTTTGTGAAGTCGTGGGAGAGGGAGGAACGACAAGAAGAAGGAATAAGGGATCAAAATTTTGGTAAACTATGATTACAATCCGTGGCTCGAATTAAGACAAACACAAGCCTTGGCCCACGACCAGAGCTAAGCTCAGCAGCAACGAACAAAGCCCCGAAGCTAACTTGCAATGCTTGACCCACATACAACATCGAGCACTCTGCCAACTACGACTATTCAGCCTAACCGGGCCCAGTACCATCGATATAGATATTTTGATACTGATTTCTACAAATTTATTACCCTTCCATAGCTAAATTTGACTTAATAAATGCAAATAAGGTCAGTACAACATCTTATTTCCAAGTTCAAGTTTATTTAGGCTAGAAATGTGAGTTATTAATGAAAAACGATGTACGACCTAAAATTTCTACTTAGAGTTGCTACTAACGTCTTATGCTCAACTCATATGCGAAATATAACCCTTAAAATAACATCATTTATAGCATAATTTTGAGAATTTAAAACAATTACATCTTGGAAAACATTATCATAGTCTTACGTGTTCAACATATAATACTGAAAAATGAAAATAAAACAAATACGAAATAATTTAAAACATATGAAATGCAAGACAACCTATTGTAACCTAAATCTAGAAAATTAAACATTCTCATATCTTATGCACGTGTCATGATCTCTGTTTTCGATGCCCCTGTCATCCGTACATGAGTTCCTTGCCTTTACTTGAAAAATTATGTGGCACGGCTTGAGTATTTTGAAGAATACTCAGTATGTGATCCAACTATAGGGATCATGCTAAATACAAACACATGCAAATATGATCTAGGGGCCTATCTCTATCTCATACTAGGGGTAGTGATAACTCTCCAAAAGTAGAGTTATTATATCAAGTACTTTTATAGTTAATTTTGTACTCGTACTCACTATTTTCTTATTAATTGCTTCTTTTATTCTAATTAGTACACGTGAAATAGTCAATTGTAGTTTAATATGAATAGAAGTTCAATTTGCATAAATCGAGCTTAATTGTATACTTAATTGAGTTATTTGGTAAAATTCCAAAACATTTATGCTGAACCATGATGTTGTAGCAAATCTGGAAACAACACTGCTTGCATCTGAAAATAAATTTCTGAATCTGATGCTAAAGCAATTCGGAACGCAAACTTTTCAGGGATGACATGAAAATTTTAATCCACATCAGCAGTTCATGTGGGTCATTGACTACCAAATTAGAAACATCCTAAGTAGACTATTTTATCCTTTCTCGGCCCTAAATGAGAAGAAAAAAACATTATAAAACAAAAAGGATACCTAAAATAAGAGGGAGCCACACTTTTGGAGAAAAAAATTGATTAGATAGCAGCAGCCTCCGCTGCTGTGAACTGTTGTGAAACCAGAGAAGAAGAAGAAAATCCTAATCCTGCTGCTGTTGACAGCAGAAGGAAAAGGAGACTAGTAAGGATTTATTAGGTAAAGAGGTGGACGTGAGAGCTCAAGGGAAGGAAACTTCCATTAACGAACGACAACAAACCGGGATAACTCTCTATTTCTTATTCTCTTTTCTCATTCCATCAATTTTACATGATTGGGATGCAGATTCCTCTGTTTAATTCAGTTTGTATGGAGAGCTAAACTTTATAGGTGAGGCAAGAGAGTTTTATATAGTTTAAGTATGTTGACGATATGATCTTAGTTTATTAAAGAGTTGTGGTTAATGATTTATATGTGTGTTTAATTAGCTACTTTACATATATAGTTGCTCTCTTATTCGGGAGAAGAGAGGGATAATGAAATCCTCTTTAATACTTTAGTTCCATAGCAAGAGACTTGAAGGATAATAGAAAGGTTAGGAATAATTCTTCTCAAAGAGTATTGTTAATAGAAATTAAAAACAATTATGGAAATAATCATCATGCATGACCCTCAGAAGTGGGCTTGGGAATCTATTAAAGGAACTAAAATCTACCACTAAACTCAACAACTTATCTATTTAATCTCTCTATGTCGAATCTTCCTCATTATTGTTGATTTTCTCAATCATTTTCTATTATTTGACCGTAGTGACAAGCATTGTTTAAGTAGTCAAAATCACCAACACCTATTTGCATGTTACCCAAAAACCCACTTTAGTTCATATTATAACTATATATTAGGTTTATGCAATGATATGACAAGAATATTTTTATGAAATGATACGACTATGATACATTTATGAAATGAGATGACCATGATATGTTTGTGAAAGAATATGACTAGGTTATGTTTATGAAACGATATGACTGTGACATTTTACAAAACAGTATGACTATGATATGTTTACAAGATGATAAGTCCATGATATGTGTGTGATACAACGTGACTATGAGATGATACGTGAATGTTATGAATATTATGACACGTGTTTTGATGATGTACTAATGATATGATAAATTTTATGGTATAACACGTTTGACGATATAGTACATGATATATATTACATGATGTGCTGATAATATGATATATGCATGATATGACACGATACATGATATGAATGATATACGAAAAAATGTGTCGACATAATGCACAACCGCAATTTATGTAAGGAAAGTTATGATGAATATGATATGATATGAAGGAAAAATGGAAAGGGTTGTCATACATGATAATGGAGGGGGTGTTCGACATCAATAGCTCCTTAGAATGCTCGTCCAACCATAAAAGGGGCCCAAAAGGTGTGCGAACCGGATTAATAGGTTGGCACGACAACTCGACATTTGTCTTCGCAACGGTGATGGAGATGCTAGCACTGAAGAGGAGTGAGTGAGCCTGCCCATGATGGACCCTACGATGTGTGTATTTTTGCACTTTGTATTTTCTTCTACTTAAACTTAAGACCTGTGTATTGTTAGGTCGATGTTCTTACCAGTTAAGCTAATCAACTTGACTTTTGATAAAGTTGGCTCCTCTGCAATGATATATCACCGGTGGATTAAACCAGGCTCTGATACCATTTGTTGACTTCTAACAATCGAGGGAAAATCGTGGACGGAGTAAAAAATGGCCGAAAGTTTGTTGGAAGAAAAAAAAATAACTGAAAGAATAACAGAGAGAGAGAGAAAGTATGCGCTAAAGAAGCGATGGATTGTTATTTTCATTCCATTAACATATTTAAATAACCATCCTCCTAAAATTAGCCGTAGTAGCACAAATCTTGCATCCAAATTGGCCGAAATGGCGAGCAAAAAATATCCTCTTCCATTATAGGTGGAGCGTTAATTCAGATATCGGAAGACCAAAAAAACAACTAAGTTTAAGGAAACATGTGAATATACTAAATAAGGAAAAATCATAACTTTTATCTAACACACTCTTACTTCTCATTCGATCATCATCTTGAATTCTTGAAACTTTAAGAACGTGTCAGACTTTTCTTTCATAAAGAAAGTCCACACATATCTTGAGTAGTCATCAATAAACGTCACCATATAACGCATTCCGTTGATTGATGCTTGTTTGACAGGACCGAACAAATTAGAGTGGAATAACTCTAATGGTTTCTTTGCTTTAAAACTTGACTCTTTGTATGATAATTGATGTGCTTTACCATAATCAGCTTCAACTTATGGTAGCTAACATGTCCCAATCTTGCATGCCATAGATCTGTTGTCTCAATATTTTGGGTCTTGTTAATAAAAGCAGACTCTGTAGATAGGACGTAAACAAATTCCACTCTTCGTCCTTCTATTGTCGGCTTTCCTATTATCTTAACATCTTGATTGACTTTTACATCTTCTAGCCCAAACAAGATGTAGTTTCCTGATGTTGTTAGTGGTGGCACTGACAACAAGTTCTTCTTTATAACCAGTACATGATAAACATTATGTAGTGACACTATATCAGATTTATTGCCAGGCATGATTGTCCTATTGCCGATCTGAGCAATTGAAAACTGTGCGTTATTTTCTGTGCATAGCATATGGCTTCCTTTGTACCCTTTCTTGTCTTGCAATTTACTCTGATCGCCAGTCATATGGTTTGAGCATCATGAATCAACGATCTAGTCATTCTCATAATTGATATGGTCTCTCATCGTCGCCATGATTACTAGCTCATCTTCTTCTATGGCATATAGTACCTCTGTATTCCATTCCTCCTCCATCTTCATGTTGGAGGATGCCACATTATTTTCGACAGATTTTTTCTTGGACCAACAGTCGTTAGACATGTGGCCCTTCTTCCCGCGATTATAGCAATTACCTTAAAATCTCTTTCCTTGAGAACTCTTGTTGTCATTCTTCTGAGCTATCTTAGGTTGTGCAATTCCTTGATGACTTCTTCTTTTGTCACCATTTTTGTATCCACGTTTGGTAGATGACTTACTATTTCCTTGACTTTCACTCGTGTAGAGTGCTTCTTCTTCATCCTTTAATGTGATCCCTCCCATTTGTTTAGCTATGGCTTCATGGGTGGCTAACAAATTTTCAAACTCTACTAGTGATACTTGAATGGGTCATCCTTGCACAGCAATAATGAAGCTTCTATATTCTTATCGCAACCCGTGGATAATGATCCTCTACATTCGATCTTCTCCAATTGTAGAATTCGGTTCTAGTTTATTAATCTCTCGGCAAATCATCTTGACTTTGTAGAAGTACTAAGCAATCGCCATATCACGTTGTGAAAATGACAATATCTAGTTCTCAAGAAGTTGTAGCCTCGTATCGTTCTTCTTGGAGAACAACATCACTAGCATGTCACATGCTTCTTTCGGTGTCTTCTCATCCCAAATATGTTCTAACATCTCTTCTTCGATTGGTTTTCAAGACAAACATTTATTTGCCTGCTTTAATTCTCTATTTGCGCAAGGCGTCATTAGAATCCTCTACTGGCGGCATATTTCACTCCTGCCAATGATCTCCCAAAGATTCTATCCTTGTAAATGGGCCATCATGCATGCTTCCCACGTATTATAGTAGTTGTTGTTGAGTTTCTTGATTCCTCCTACGATTTGGAAGTCACCCATCGTGTTGACAATACCTCAATAATACCAAACAAGCCTTTTCGACACAAGATTTGAGTCATTGACTACTCATGACACAAAGAAACTCACTCACTAATAATTTCAAGAAATCGTTTCAGAAGTAGAAGATCAGACAGAGCTGTAGCCACAGAGCATACTAAGAATTTCAAGAGATCAGACAACCTATACTAACCTCGCTCTGATACCAGATTGTTGAACACAACTCTTTGTGGGAAAGACTCGCACTCTATATTAAAACCTACCGAGAAGAGAAGACAAGACAATTGAACACAACTCTTTGTGAGAAACACTCACTCTTTATTAAGACCAATCGAGAAGAGAATACAAGACACTTTGTAGAATACTACTACTTTATATTGCTTGTGATTTCTTGGGATGAAAAACTAGGTAGGGTCGAGGGGTATTTATACTATACTCTACGCAATCTAAACCTAACAAATGTAAATCTTTTTCCTAAAATATCGAGATCTCTTTCTTAAAATCTCATCTAAAATAAATATACAATGGGCTCATACAATTATTGGGCTTGACGCTATTGGGCTAGTGATGATATTTTAACACCGCACACCATTTACCTGTAACCAACGTCAAATACGTGTTGATCAACACGAAGAAGAGAAGTTGATGCAACTACTCATGAGGCTCAATGAGTCTTATAAAACAATGAGATCTAACATATTGATTTTGACTCCATTACCTAATGTGAGGCAAAACCTATTCATTACTTGTACAAGAAGAGATGCAGCATCTGATAACTTCTGAACCTATTGAGAATTTCTCGATTGCATCAGCAATGCAGAAGAAAACAACATATTTAAAATTTGCCAAGGACAAATCATGTGAACACTGCAATAAAAGTGGTCATACAATTGTTGAGTGTCGAATCTTTAAGCTTCATGGTAAATTTTGTGATAGGAGGGGACATAAAAAAGTTATATGTAGACAAAATAATTCTGGAAGGGCAGTACAAGTCAATCAACGCAACAATCGTGGATATCGATCATCTGCAAATATGGCCGATGTTTCTCTATTGAATACAAAAGAACAGTCACCTAATTCTATCCTAAATTTTTCTTCTAAGCAATTACAACAAATAGCACAAGCCTTGTCTACACTCAATCATCGTCCTTCTGGTAATTCTGACAATAATATCAATGTTGCTGGTTTGTTTCAAATATTTGCATTATCTATTAACTCTAAAAGTTCTAATCCATGGATTCTCGATAGTGGAGCTACGGATCATATAGTATCCAAAGCTTCTATTATGACTGAACCAAAGACTTCCACCATATCTATAATAAATTTTCCTAATGGAGGGACAGCACATGTGTCACATACGGACAATGTTTTCTTTAATTCTGACCTTAAATTAAACATCGTTTTATGTGTGCCTTCATTCAATTTAAACCTAATGTTTATCAGCAAACTTACCAATGACTTGAAATGTTATGTCGCCTCTATCCTGATTTTTGTGTGATGCAGGACTTGGCTACAGGGAGGATGATTGGCTCGTGTAAACAATTCGGAGTCTCTATCATATTTCACAATCTCCAATCAAATCTTCAGCTCACCAAGTATCTCAGTCATCTGATTTGTGGCATTTATGCCTAGGTCATCCTTCTTTTTCTCGTTTTAAATTTCTAGCTGAGCAATTGCATCTTAATAATGCTATTTTTTCTCATAACGGTAGTATTTTCCCATTAGCAAAACAAACTAGGTTGTCTTTCCCAAGAAGCTCAATAACAATCCATTTTGCCTTTGATATGTTACATTGTGATGTTTGGGGACCACATAAAATTTCAACACTGCGTTTTTTTCTCACTATTGTTGATGATTTTACACGATGTACTTGGGTTTTTCTTATGCAACATAAATCAGAAGTACATCATTTGTTAATGAACTTTTTTAAATTCGTTCAAACTCAATTTCATACTACTTTCAAGATAGTTAGATCACATAATGGGACTAAGTTCCTATCTTTGCAACCATTTTTTACTTCACGTGGCATTGAATTTCAGCGACTTGTGTCTATACTTTACAACAAAATGTTGTCGTAGAACGCAATAATCGGCATATCCTAAATGTAACTAGGTCTATTCTCTTTCAGTCACAAGTTCCACTTAATTTTTGGGGAGAGTGCATTTTAACTACGTTTATCTTATAAATAAAACACCATCAACATTGTTATCTAACAAGACACCCTTTGATGCACTCTACAAAGGATCACCTACATTTCACTATCTTAAAGTTTTTGGTTATAAGTGTTATGAAACTGTAGTACACCCTAAGCAAAAATTTGAAACTCGGACAATTCCTTGTGTTTTCTTAGGATATCCTTGTGGTAACAAAGGTTACAAATTGTATGACATGCCATCTAAAAAATTCTTTATCAGTCGTGAGGTTAAATTTTGTGAAGATGATTTTCCTTCTTCATCAGCTTCACAAACTTTAACATTAGCTCTTTTAACTCCCATTTTACCACTTCATGATTCATCCTACTCAAACATCCATATTAGTTTTCCCCCACATTTTATTCCTTCACTTACTACTTTGTCGTCTCCTCCGCCTTCTATTCCTTTTCAAGATTCACCCACTAATTTTGATCTTATCATATCTGATACATTAGTTCCACTCCGATGTTCTACTCATATAAAACAATCTTCAGCTTGTCATAATGATTATGAGATGTCTTCTGGAGCCAATCATTTAACCTCTAACTCAAGTCCCAACACTAGCACCAGATATCCCCTTCATGATTACTATAAGACCCGAGCCTCAATGGAAAGTTTAAAAATCTAATTTTTCCTTTTATGTTGAACTTCTAATATTTTGTTGAGGGTCTTAGAGACCAAATTTGGAGATGAGGTAGCATACAAATATACTTGAAAATAATAGAAGAACTTAGGAAAAATATAAAAAAATATGATAGAAAATTAGAAATATGGTCAAAGTCAACTGGAGGGTAATTTGACCATTATACTCTCGCTTCTAGTAACATAGGATTAAAAGAAGAAAAAGAAAAATAAAGAGGAAAAGGAAGAGAAGGAAAAATGGCAGAAAAGAAAATAATAGAAATAGGGAGAGAGAAAATTCTAGAACTAGAAGGAAAGTTCTAGATAGAGAAGGAAAGCTCTAAAGAGAGAGAGTGAGGTAACCGCCGGCCACGAGGATTCGGGTTCCGGCCGAGCCTTCTTCATAAAATCTTCACAGAATCAGGAAAGAACAATTCTCTCAAATCGTCCAAAACCATCAAGAATCGAAGAAAATCCGTAGGTAAGTTCTTGAACGGTTGTTTTCAGATTTTCCTCAGATTTGTTAGAAATAGGATCGAAAAGAGGAGTTCCAACTTTCCATCAATGATGTGAGTATTGATATCTCTTGTCACCTTTGGACTGAGTTTATTACCAATGTGGTTAGAAATAAATTACAAGAAAAATAGCTATATGTAGATGAGTATGAGGTCTATAAATCTCGTGAAGTAATCATATTAATCCAAATTATAGAAAGAAATACGAAAACGCAAAGAAAATAGGAAATAATCGGTTTTCTAGAAAATCGCAGAGATGTGAGGAAGAAGACGAACGACAAAGGGACACGTGTCAGGCAAAGAGAGGGTCGCGCATCGCCGAAATGGTTGAGACGTGTGAATGTTTGATTAATCCACCACACCCAAATGGTGGTGAGAGTTCTCTTATTTATAATCATTTACAGAATACAGAAATAAGGTAAATTACAAATAATAAGGAAATAGCGATAAAAGGAAAGAATAATAAATGAATACAATATATTTGCATTTAGTAAAAGAGAAAATATGGTAACCCGTAATGTAAGGAAAATATCTAGATATTTGCCTTAATGAACGGTCAACTATCCTTAACACCCCCCCGCAAGCTGAGCGTCGGATTTGAACGAACATGAAGCTTGGATCTGAAAAATTCAAAGAGAGGTCGAGAAATACTCTTTGTGAAGATGTCAGCAACTTGGAGATGAGAGGGTACATATTGTGTACGAAGTTTGCCAGCGATAACAAGTTCTCGAAGGAAATGATAATCTAGTTCAACATGCTTGGCCCGCTTGTGAGAAACAGGATTAGAGCTCAAAAAAATAGCACTTTTGTTGTCACATAAGAGTAAGGGCTGCTGTGAAATAGGGACCTTGAGGTCATGCAAAAGATGCGTAACCCAAAGAAGTTCAGCAGCAGTTGTGGCAAGAGCACGATACTCAGATTCACAGCTGGAGCGTGATACAGTAGGTTGCTTTTTGGCACTCCAAGAAATGAGATTGTTACCAAGATAAATAGAATAGCCGGATGTAGAACGACGAGTATCGGGACAACCAGCCCAGTCAGCATCCGAATAAGCGACTAGCGTACTAGGAACAGTGGATGGACGAAAGATAAGACCAAAGTGGAGTGTTCCTTTGACATAGCGAAGAATACGTTTGACAGCAAGAAAGTGATCTGCAGTAGGGGCATGCAAGAATTGACTGACAGAATTGACAGCATAGGCAATATCTGGACGCGTGATAGTCAAGTACTGAAGGGCGCCAACAAGAGATCTGTAGAGAGTAGGATCAGAGAAAGGAGAACCATCAGCAGTCAGGTGTTGAGAAACAACCATGGGAGTGTGAACTGGTTTGCTATCGAGCAACTGAGCACGAGTAAGAATATCTCGAGCATATTTTAACTGACTGATAAAGAGACCATCAGGAGTGGGTGAAGCTTCAAGACCAAGAAAGTAACTGAGAGAACCCAAATCTTTGGTAGCAAACTCAGAATGAAGCTTGCGAGTAAAGCTGTTAATAAGAGATGAGTTGTTGCCGGTAACAATAATGTCATCAACATAAAGAAGCAAATAGATAAGGTTAGATTGCTGATGAAAGACAAAAAGGGACGTGTCAGCGCGACTACAAGAAAACCCAAGTGTGAGAAGAAATGAGCTAAAACGCTGAAACCAAGCACGAGGAGCTTGCTTTAAGCCATAGAGAGCTTTCTTTAATAGACAAACATGCTTTGGAAATCGAGGATCAACATACCCAGGAGGTTGTTCCATATGAACACGTTCAATAAGCGTTCCATTGAGAAAAGCATTCTTGACATCAAGTTGTCGAAGAGGCCATTTATTTGTGACTGCAATAGAAAGCACAACACGGACAGTGGTAGCTTTGACAACTGGACTGAAAGTGTCAGTGTAGTCAAGACCAGGAACCTGAGTATAACCTTTGGCAACGAGACGAGCCTTGAAACGCTCGACGGATCCATCGGGCAAATATTTAATACGAAACACCCATTTAGAGCCCACGATGTTGGTGTTGGCAGGGCGAGGAACCAAAGTCCAAGTATCATTTTGTTGTAACGCTCGAATTTCTTCATCCATGGCAGCCACCCAAGCAGGATTCTTAGCCGCAGATTTGAATCCTTTTGGCTCAGTGGATGCAAGAAGAGCAGAGAGAAGTCCAGATGAGCCCAACATACCAAGATTTGCTGGATGACGAGTCTTGAATATACCAGCTTTGGCGCGTGTGATCATAGGATGAGTGCCCAAAGAAGAGAAATCAACAGGAGGTTCAATAGAGGTTGAATTAGAAGTCGAGGGTGACAAAGTGGAACCTGCAAGAGAAGTATCAACCTGCACAGACTCATCTACAAGGTCAGAACAAATATCACACGGGGATGAACTGGATTGAGGAATGTGCGGTGATGAAGTGGTAGGGGGGGATGAATCAATATGATGAAGATGTGGTTCCAAGAAATTTGAAATAGGAATAGTGGAAAGAGGTTGGGCTTGGGAGCTAGGGATAGCAGGAAAGTGAGTTTCATCAAATTGAGCATGGCAGGTGATATATAGCTTAGTGGTGGCGGGATCAAGACAGCGGAACCCTTTATGAACAGGACTATAACCCAAAAAAATACAAGGAATGCTGCGGGGAGAAAGCTTGTTAGGCATATAATCACGCAAATAAGGATAAACACGACAACCAAAGGGATGAAAATTGTCATAATGTGGAGTGTAGCCATAAAGGAGTTCAAAGGGTGACTTACCTCCAAGAAGTGGAGTAGGCAACCGGTTGATAATATAAGCTGCAGTGCTGAAGGCGTCAACCCAAAAACGAGGAGAAAGATGAGAGTGAAAGAGAAGGGCCAAGCCAGTCTCAGTCACATGACGATGTTTTCTCTCAACACGACCATTTTGAGCAGGTGTATATGGACAAGAGAGTTGATGGTGGATGCCAGAATTACGTAAATGAGTTTTGAAACAAGTACTAGTAAATTCGGTACCACCATCGCTTTGAAATACCTTGATACGAGAAGAATATTGATTTTCCACAAATTTTTGAAATTGAAGAAAAATATCAAAAAAATCAGATTTAAATTTTAAAGGGTAAAACCAAGTGAATCGAGAATAATCATCAATAAAAATAGCATAATAAAGAAAACCCGAATTTGATTTGACGGGAGAAGGACCCCAAAGATCACAATGAATAAGATCTAACACATGAGACGACCTACGTTCATTGCGGGAATAAGGCAATCGATGGCTTTTCGCAAGCTGACAACTATTACATAATGATGGAGAAGGCAATAAAGACGTAAGAGAAAGATGACCTTTTTTATTTAAAAAAGAAATAACAGAATGATTCACATGACCCAGACGAGCATGCCATAAATCATATGAAGCACGTAAAGATTTGTTTTTAAGGGCTGAAATAAAAGCAGAGTTGCCGCGCTCCAGCACATATAGCCCTCCATCTCTTTTACCGGTTGCCACCACCCTTCCTGTTTGATGATTCTGGATAGTAATAAGATTATTAGTAAATGTAACGGAGAGAGGAAAATCAGACATTAATTTACTTATGGAAAGAAGATTTTTAGTGAGGTGAGGGACAACCAAGACATCTAATAAGTGAATATTTGGAACAGGAGAAAGAGTACCGATGTGGGTAATGGGTAGGGATGCACCGTTT
>NW_019272093.1:81863-164784 GCF_002738345.1 Cucurbita maxima | reverse complement strand
TCCTTGAGTCTCAGTTCACGAGCTTTTGACTGATGGCTGTACGTAGTTTCCAACGCAAGCCAAACATCACGTGCAGTAGAGAGACCAACGACAACAGCCATGGCTTCCTCAGTGAGAGAGGAGAGCAGGAGACAGAGAAGTCGTTGATCGGCTGCTCTCCATGCCAAATATTTGGGGTTGAATGTTGAGGAGGTTTCTGGTTCAAAGCGAGGTGGTGGAACCATAGTTCCATCGACATAGCCCAGCATGTCTTGACTCTCAAGAAGAGGGAGAAGTTGGCTTTTCCAAAGAAGATAATTGGAGGAAGAAAGTTTGATGGTGATCATATGGATTAGAGTATTGAAAGGAAGAAGATGATAACAAGATTCGGAAGCCATAGAGAAGAAAGGATCAGGGTTGTTAAATCGAAAGGGCTCTGATACCATGTGAATGTTTGATTAATCCACCACACCCAAATGGTGGTGAGAGTTCTCTTATTTATAATCATTTACAGAATACAGAAATAAGGTAAATTACAAATAATAAGGAAATAGCGATAAAAGGAAAGAATAATAAATGAATACAATATATTTGCATTTAGTAAAAGAGAAAATATGGTAACCCGTAATGTAAGGCAAATATCTAGATATTTGCCTTAATGAACGGTCAACTATCCTTAACAAGACGTGTCCGGCGTGTATTGGCAGAGAAATTCAATGAAATACTTTGCGTCGGGCAGGATTCAAACACCGGCAGTCACTACCCGAGTCCACGACTGATGGCCTGCGCGCAACCTGGATCACCGACTCGGCTTCGCGTTGCCATGCGTTAGCGTAAAAGAATTCGGATTTCCAGCGAGTCCTTCCGATTTCGAACCGATGACCTTGACCTCGATTGACCGTTCAGCGGGCGCCACATGGCAATACCTCAACGTGCGTCTTCCCTCCCTCATGCGCGTTCGTACGCACGCGTGGGCGTGCGCGTGTAACACCTTCCCAGGCACGTGAACGTGCGTGAGGTGCTGTTTTCAGCCCATTCGACTTCTGTTTGCTCGATTTCC
This sequence comes from Cucurbita maxima, assembly GCF_002738345.1. Taxonomy (NCBI): domain Eukaryota; kingdom Viridiplantae; phylum Streptophyta; class Magnoliopsida; order Cucurbitales; family Cucurbitaceae; genus Cucurbita; species Cucurbita maxima. Next base: position 163,745 of record NW_019272093.1, on the reverse strand, counting down.
CTTTCGATTCCAACTCTGGCCCTATTTTTATATGAAATAGGACTTAAATGAGAAAAATCAGTATTTGTGGACACGCTATTGGTATAGAAATGCTCAACGAAGAACACGCGTCAATCAGGTAAGTCACCACACGGAACTTTAGGAAGAAATACTTGTAGGAGTCGCTTAGTTATGCATGCATGCTAGTTTAATTACCTTATGTGGTAGCTTTCCATGATTGAATGTATGTAATTTTGTTGTTAAGAGTACGGATGTATTATATGAAGTATTTTGAGAATTATAGAGTGTTGCAATTATGTTTTAAGCTTTCACTTTATATGTATATGTTTAATTCATGCTGAAAGGAGGATGGGAACTTATGAACTCTGAGCTCCGGGACTTGATGGATATTATCGCCTCGTTGAGCATGTATGTTTACTTTGCATGAATTTTGTATGATGATGTTGGATGATAGATGTGTGCACACTCAGTTAATTCTCACCGACCCACAGGTTTGATAAAGTCTAGGGATTTGTGTTAGAGTGACAAGTCACTATGTATAGACTTAACCCTTTCCTAGGAGCCTAAGAAACAACCACGACACACAAAGCACCTCTAGAGTACCCTTAGGCTACTTGTGTGTGATCAAGACTTGACTGCTCGATAGCCGTTTTAGCATGGGAAAAGGGAGACCCACGTCGTAACTGACCATTTAGCTGGATGGGATACGGGAGGTAGCCCTCCCAAATACAGGGGGATTACCATGGGACTATGGGGTTACAACTCACTTCCTAGGTAAGACACTGGATAATCTCAAAGCCATGCCGAGGTAGCCACTCGCAGAGCACCAGTCAAACACAGGTTAGCATAAAGGAACTCTAGGGGTATAAATGAAAGGACGAAGACCAAAGAAGCCCCAAAGGGCAAGTTCCAAGGGGCAAGACCTAAAGAGCTAAGACCTGAACTAGATGTCCTAGAGCCAAAGAAAAAGACCGTGGAAGTTTGTCAAAATTTGGATGCGATAAGAGCCTACAAGTAGAAGGCTTACTGAGTATAATTTTTATACTCATTCCTTTTTACTCTTTTTTTTCAGGTACCAGTCAAGGTGGAGGAGCGTTCGAGAGCTGTGCGGTCACAGAGGGGGTCGTTTTGGAGCGTCAGTCCCTTGTCGGTCTATTGGAGTCTTTTGTATTTCATTTTACAAATCTTCTCTTCCTTTTGTTTTATTGAATGGTATTTTTATCTTTTATTTTACTTTTATTTTCTTTCTTTTATTTTTTTGTTTATTTTTTTTCGTCTTTTGGGTCACGGTCCGAGTTTTTGACCTCGAACATCGGGTCATGACAATTACCTTTCATTCTCTCATTTTTCTCCTACTCAACGTGCTTTTCTAGCTCTTATTACGCCCATACAAAACCTAAAACCTATGATGAGGTAGTTGGCGACCTATTATGGCAGCAGGCTATGAATGATGAAATTGCATTCTCTCATTCCTCTACCACCTGCCCATAAAGCTATTGGCTATCGTTGGGTGTACAAGATTAAACACAACTCTGATGGTTCTGTTGAATGTTATAAAGCTCGACTGGTAGTAAAGGGATACACTCAAGTTGAAGGTATTGATTACAAAGAAACATTTTCTCCCACAGCGAAACTTACTACACTTTGTTTGCTTACTCACTATTGTCCTTACTCGAAAACGGTTCACTCATCAGTTGGATGTTCAAAATGTCTTTCTCCAAGCAATGTAAACGAGGAAGTCTATATATCTTTACCACTAGGTATTCATCGGCACGGGGAAATTACAGTATGTCGGCTCCATAAATCTCTTTATACTTTAAAATAGGCTTCTTGTAGTTGGTTCTCCATATTCTCTACCACTATACAAAATGCAAGCTACGCTTAGTTCAAAGCAGATTACTCTTTATTTACTAATAGTGAAGGTACTTCTTTCATGTTAGCTTTTATATATGTTGATGATATTCTGTTGACAGACAATAATCTCAAGAAAATTCAACAAGACTAGTTTACTCGAGAAATTCCTTATCAAAGATTTAGGGAATTTGAAATATTTCCTAGGCATTGAATTTTTTAGTTCTAGAAAATAAATTTTTATGTTGCAAAGGAAGTATGATATTCTCTTTATTTACTAATAGGCATTGATATTCTTCAAGACACAGGAGCACGTCCAGAAAAATTTCCTATGGAGCAAAATCTGAAACTTTCTTTAACAGAAGGACAGAAGTTGATGATCCAAGTAAATACAGATGGTTGATTGGCAGATTAATATATTTATCTATTACTAGGCCTAATGTAGTGTATTCAGTTTGTATGCTTAGTCAATTTATGCATGAACGAAGAAAACCACATTGGGAGGAAGCTCTTTGAGTTTTGAGATACATCAAAGGTACAATTAGTGAAGGACTTGTATTACCATCTGAAAACAACTTATGATTACAAGCATATTGCGACTCAGACTGGGGTGGTTGTCGAACTTCCAGACGGTCAATTTCTGGGTTCTGCATTTTCCTTGGAAATTCAATTATTCCTTGGAAGTCTAAAAAACAAACCAATGTGTGCAGATCATCAGCTGAAAGTTCCACTATTCGAACCAGCATTATTGTATTGTAATAATCAAGCAGCATTACACATAGCAACCAATCAAGTTTTTGACAAACGTACGAAATAAATTGAAATAGATTGTCATATAGTTCGAGAAAAATTACAAGATGGAATCATCGAACCATGTTATGTTTTGACTAAAATTCAATTGTCAGATATTTTCACTCAAAATTTGGGAAGAAATCAATTTGATTTTTTTTAAAGACAAGTTGGGTGTGATTGACATATACTCCCCAACTTGAGGGAGAGTATTAACCTACAATATTTGAAAAATATATTATAATAATTAGTTGTGGAATATATCTTAGATATTCGTAATGTAATGAGTTAATATTTTTTCTTTTATGATTTGATTAGTACTATATTTTATTTTATTCTCAAGATTTAGTTGTTTATATTTTCCCTTATTTTTAGGTAGTAGTTTGTAACTTTGTCCTATTTAAAAGTTGTGACTATTAATGAAGATTGCACTCTCGATCCCAATTCTATTTCTCATTCTTAACAGAACTCTAAGTCAGAAACAGAACTAAGTACTTACAACAAAAACAAGAACAAAAAAAAAAAAAAGAGTGAGATATCCTAGCATATCAAGGACACGATTAAGAGCCTACAAGTAAGCTACTTGCTTTGTCTTGTACTCCTTCCTTATTTTGCATTTTTTTTCCGGTAATAAGGAGCTAGTCGAGGTTGGGAGCGGACTCTAGAGCAGGTGTCATAGACAAGCCTCACCAATCGTCTTCAACCCATTTGTTTTGAAATATTTTGTGTTTTAACTATTGTATTGTGTTTTAATTACTCATGTATGAACACTATTTTGTTTTAAGTAATGTTATGTTTTCAATATTGCTTGTTTTATTTCGTGAAAGTTTACTCGTCTTTTTGGAGTATTGAGTCAGCCCGGTCCTTACATATGATGACTAGATAAAAGTCCCGTTGGTCAAGAACATGAGCGAAAATAAGACTAGGTGAAGGACCCGAACGATCATAACATAAAACTAATTTCCATATTATACTTTTACATTTTTAATTCAAAAAATTTTAGAGAGCAATAACCCATAATGAGTTTCAAGCATATATTTTTCGATTTAAAAAATAACACGTTATCAATCACGATTCTATTTTTATTATAACCAATTTAACAACAGTAATGGTTATTACGGATCAACTGTTATCTTCCATTACACTCTTTTTCAACTATAAAAAGTGAAACAAATCAAGCACAAATGTGTTCATACAAATCTCTTTTCCTCTCCAATTTCAACAATGAGTTTATTTTCAACACTTGCACATTCTCTCTTAATTTCATCATTCTTTGCTAACCAATTCACTATCATCGAAGGATCATTCATCCAAAACCCAAATATTATATTCAAGATAACAAATGTTCTAAAATCTAAAAATCAGCTCACTGTTCACTGCAAATCTGACGATGATGACTTGGGAGTCCACAAGCTGATACCTTGGAATAGCTACGACTTTAGTTTTCGTCCAAAGCTTGGCCTAGAGTAGAGGCAAGTCAGTTAGAGTTGCTACATGCGTGATTGAACAAAGTTTAGTTTCTATACAAGTCATGTTCAGTTAGTGACGAACATTGTCTAAAGTCTAATGAAGCCATAATGTCAGGCAAAAAAATGGTTTTTCATGATTGTGTCAAAATCGTGACGTTGTATATTCTACGACTGTGACAGTATTAAAAAATGCTAACACAATGTAAAATACAAGGAGGTCCATCGAATCAAGTTCACAACCAATTGTTATTAGAAGACAGTCACAGTGTAGTAGACCCATTTATTTAAGTTCCCAATTTTGAGAGAAATTAATGGAAAATGTTGGGTTTATATAAGGACATGAAAATACAAATATATGATACAAAAAGACACTTTACAATATGTCATAAATAATAAGGTAATACATTTTCATTGAGAAATGACATATTAGAGGAGGGAAATACGGACTTACCATAATAAGGCATTTCGCAACTCGATCATAGATGGTAAAATAACAATTTAAAGGTTCATTATGGTTTAAAACAAATTGAGAATGAGGAGTTTCCAAAATTCTAATTCATTTTGGATTATTAAGAATAATAAACGTGGTTTTCAAATAGTTATCAAATTGTTCCGTCATTTAATAAAAGAAAACAAGAACTATTTCAAATGAACCTTATTTAGCTGATCTAGATGTGGTGGTTTGGTTTAAAGTTTTGTTTATGATGCTTATGAATCAAATAATAATAAAATATTCCGAATGTGACAAATTACCAAAATACCCCTAAAGTTCCACTTAATTACAAAACTGTAATTAAAGAAAATCTGCAACCAGATTTGGTTCCAAAACCATCCAACAAGAAGAAAATCAATCGTATATTCACATCTAATTGTTGGATTGAGCTGTTGTTTGGATATGTTTAACAAGACTAAAGGTTCTGTAGATCCAACGGTTTAAGTTGAAAACCAATGTCGGTAGCACCTTCATCGTTTTAGATATTTTTGACTTAATTTTAGATAAATAAAAAACGAGAAAATGCACCACAATTCTAGAACAATCAATGTCTGTGCAAGCTTGATCTATAAATACGAAATTATGGATAATATTTCAAGACAAGAATCGAGTGATGATTCCTAAAATTCGAGTTTGAAGCTTTTAGATTATAGAATTTTCTTCCTCAGATTTCTTCTTCGAGGGTTATGGTTAATCATTTTCCATCCTATCAACTTCTACACATTCCATATGGGATTTCCAACAAGTTTCGTGAAGGAATCAAGAAATAAAAAGCTCTAGAATTGGTTGTCCCGAAAAAAGGTGAGAAACATGTTTTCTGGCGAACTTTGGAAGGTTATAACTCAAGTTACAGACCATGACAAGGTATGAAATTGCCCCTACTTCTTCCTTGAAACTTTATCTAAAGGTTTCGTGGAGAAATTTAGCCCATTAGAGGTGTATATAGAGCGGTACAAATGCAAAACCAGAGGAATATGATAAGGAAAAATTGCGATTTTTCCAGCCATCCATGAAGAAGATGAAGAACAAAGTCAAAGGTAAAACTTTGAACAATAAAAGTCAAAGGTAGCCATATATTGACCTTTCTACACTTTTTGATCAATTTGGATCTCTTTCAGACCATTTTTCATGAATTTCTTTATGGTTACTGAAACTAGACTCAAAGATGAATCTAGTAAAGATAATTTAGAATAATTCAGAAACCGAAAGCTCAAGAACGGAAGTCCCGAACACAGATGAAGAGGTAAGTAGCCACCTTGGACTTTTCTTAAAAAATACTTGTTGGAATCTCTTGGATTTCTACATGAACCCTAAACCATGTATGGATTAAGGATATATAAAAGAAAAACTCAAAGAACCATGTGTTAAAGCCCTAAACAGATCAAATTTCTCGGGATTTATGTAACATAAAAATAACAAACTAGATGAACTTCGTTGCCTATGAAATTTTAATGCTGAGTATATTATAGTATATGGAGGTTATATATGAAATTTGGTGGACATTGGATAAGGATAGGAGGTAAACCAAGAAATGGTGCAAAATGACCATATTGCCCCTAAGGATGTCTACCTACGGTTCATGACCTAGAGGACCTCCATATGCTATTAAATTTTGTGATAGACCTTATCATATGATGTCTGATGATGTGGAAAAGTTTGAAAGCCATTGGAACACGTTAAGTAGCAAAACCAAGAATTATGGGTAAAATGACTAAAATGACGAAAATGCCCCTAGGACTACTTATTTAAATTCAAGGTCTATATGTCCAACAAATGACTTGCTACTTCTTATAAGGCCCATTTCTAAGGACAACAAAGTTGTTCAAGAGTTCAAGTTGATTAGAGCAAGCTTGGAACCTAAAGCAAGTTTGGACCAAAGAAACACCTCAAGAATCAAGACCCTTTAATCACCCTTAAGGAATTCATTACGAATCTATGACCTTCTAGAAAAACTCAGGCTTGTTATTACGATGGATTCATATGTTTACGAATGCATGTTACAACTTATTCCTCAAGGAATTAGGAACATTAGAAACTTACAAGATTGAGAACCATGAAGTCTTGGGCGTAGGTATTCATGTTGTAACATAGGCAAGCATTGGGTGTAAGATTTCAAACTACGCTTCTTGGAACGCATGAAGCCTTAAACATAAGTATTCGGACTAGGTTGCTTGGAACGCATGAAGCCTTGGGCATAGGTATTCAAACTGTATCATAGGGCAAGCCCTTAATGCAGAATTAGACTACACCGTTTGGAACGTAAGAATCCTTGGATGTAGGTTTTCAGAATATGTTACTTCAAATGCATGAAGCCTTGGACATAGGTTTTCAAAGCATATCGAAGAGCAAGCCCTGAGGTGTGGGTTAAGACTGTGTCGCTTGGACTAGAACATGGATCAATAACCAAGAACAAAGAACCAAGAACCATAGTACTAAAGCCCATAAAAGATAATGAAGGTTTTAGAATCCAAGGTTCAAGATCGTCAGAAAATATCTTGATAAAAACTTATTAATATATAATATTTGGATAATATATTATAATAATTAGTTATGAAATATATCTTAGATATTCAATCCCAATTCTATTTCTCATTCTTAACATTTTATCAGAGCACCGATCTTGGTGTTCTTAAATATCTTGATTTTCTTTATGGCAGAATCAACCAAATCCAACTTCAAAAATTCGGATGTTAACTTAACACATTCTTATTATATTCATCACTCTGATCATCCCGGATATTCACTTGTTCCAATCAAATTAAATGGAACAAATTACCAATTCTAGTGTTAATAAGTTATCCATGCTCTTATTGCCGAAAAGAAAATTGGCTTCATTGATGACACTATTGAAGAACCGTGTTAAGATGCAAATTCAACCGAATTTGAACTCTAGAATCAGTGCAACAGTATGATAATATCTTGGTCAACTCATTCAGTTGAAGCAGATATCGCTGAAGATATTATTCACGCCAAGACAGCTCATCAAGTGTGGGTTGATCTTCACGATCAATTCTCACAAAATAATGCTCCAGCAATTTTTCAGATACAAAATTCGATAGCAATGATGTCAAATGGAACCATGGCACTATCAGCATATTTCACCAAGCTCAAATCACTCTGGGATGGATTGGAAGCGTACTGCATGTTGAACAAAATTCTCTATGGAAAACACTCGCACTCTTTATTAAGATCAATCGAGAAGAGAATACAAGACACTTGGTAGAATACTACTACTTTATAATACTTGGGATTTCTTGGGATGAAAAACTAGGTAGGGTCGAAGGGTATTTACACTATACCCTACGTAATCTAGATCTAACCAATCTAAATTTTTTTCCTAAAACATACAGATCTCTTTCCTAAAATATATAGTATCTTTCCTAAAATCTCTACCAAAATAAATATACAATGGGCTCGTACAATTATTGAGCTTTACTCTATTGGGCTACTGATGATATTTTAACACTCCCCGTTAGCACTAATTCTCAATCGCCGCACCATGTTAAGCCGACAAAGAAAACTCTCATGTTTGTCAGTATTAGGCCCTTTTGTAAACAAGTCTGTCACTTGGTCATCTGTCTTGATCTGCTGCATCTCAATTTCTTCCTTTAGGACCTTCTCTCTAATGAAATGGTACTGCACCTCCATATGCTTTGTTCTAGCATGAAACACCAGATTTTGTGCTAGGCGAATCGTAGATTGGTTGTCGCAATGAAGTGATATTGGATAGTCAATTTTCTGGTGCAAATCTTTCATCAAGAGTTTCAGCCATGTACTTTCATGAGCTGCTCCACCCATGTAATTTTCTGGTGCAAATCTGTAGTTGATAATGATACTGTTGGTTGTCTTTTGCTACACCAAGAACTTGTTCCCAAACCAAACTTAACACATACCCAGCGTTTGACCCCGAGTATCGTGGTCTTCTACATAGTCAGCATCACAGTATCCAACTAGCTTGCAATCTTTACTTTTTTTGTACAAAAGAGCATAGTCGATTGTACCTTTGACATATCTCAAGATACGTCGAGTTGCATCCAAATGAGGCTTCTTTAGACTTTGCATGTACCGACTCATATTCCCAATTGCAAAGAAATATCAGGCCAAGTTAAAGTTAGGTAGATAAGACTACCTACTATTTGTCAGTATGTCGTTTTATCGTTCAACTCTTTGCCTTCATTTTCTATAGTTTCCAATCTTAACTTGCTGCGAGTGCTAGCAGGACACGTACGGTAGTGATCTTTGCCACTGGACTAAATGTTTCATCATAGTCTAGTCCATATTGTTGAGAAAATTCTCGAGGTTCGAGTCGAACCTTGTATCTATCTATTGATCCATCTGATCAACGCTTTATTTTGTAGACCCACTTGCAAGAGATGAGTTTGACATCTCCTAGTCTTGGCACTAGTTCCCAAGTTTGATTCTGCTTCAGAGCTATAATTTCTTCCTCCATCACTTTCTGCCAAACCGAGTTTTATGATGCCTCTTCATATGTCTCTAATTCATAAACTCTATCTTCTATAATAGCTGCATTTGCATATTTAGGATTTGGCCTTTAGATTCTATTTGATCGCCTAAGATGTTGATGTGTCGTTTCATTTTTATCAGATTTGCTTGATTGAGTCACCTCTTGCTCGTCAATGTTAATGTCACTTGGATCTTTAGGCGCATCAACATTTGATTGAATTTGCTTAGTTTGCAACTCCATCATCTGTTGCAAAATTTCTTCGATGTTTGAATCTGATAAGACAATTCTTTGAGGACCACCATGAAGATGCTTCATCGAAAACTACATCTCTTGATGTATAGTATTTTCCACTTGTTGCATCATAGTACTTCCATCCTTTCCTTTGATTGTCGTATCCAACAAATATACACTTGACTGCTTTCATGTCAAACTTGCTACGTAGATGGTCAGACACACATACATAGCAAACACACCAAATACTCAAAAGTAACCAACTGTAGGTTTCATGTCCCATAGTATCTCAAATGGTAAGATGAATCCTAGCTTTGGTTAGGGAAGCTTGTTGATCACATGGGCAGCAGTTCGCATAGCTTCAGCCCAAAATCTTTCTGGAACATTTTTTGCGTGTAATATGCTTCGACAGATTTTTGCAAGGTGTCGATTCTTTCTTTCTGCTACACCATTTTGTTGTGGCGTGTAGCACATGTAAACTGACATCGTATCCCACACTCATGCAAATATTACTTGAACTCATCTGACGTGTATTCTCCACCATTGTCTAAACGTAGACAACAACAAATATTCACTCTGTTGACTTCTGATAATCGAGAGGAAATCATCGACGGAGTAAAAAATGGCCCAAAGAAATTTGTTGGAAGAAAAAATATAATGGAAAAATAATAGAGAGAGAAAGTATGGGCTGAAGACCAGATGGATTGTTGTTTTCATTCCGTTGACATATTTAAATAACCATCCTAATCTTAAAACTAGTCGCGCCCAAAGTTGGCCCAAATGGCCAGCAAAAAATAGGTTCTTCCATTATACGTGGAGCGTTAATTTAGATATCCAAAAAAAAAAAAACAACTAACTAAGTTTAAGGAAACGTGTGAATATACTAAATAAGAAAAAACCGTAGTTTTTATCTAACACACTCCTACTTCTCCTTCGATCATCATCTTGAATTCTTGAAACTTTGAGAACGTGTCAGACTATTACACGATCCAAGGCCTAGATGATTCAGCAAGCATTAATTCTTCATCTACAAAATTTGATAGGCTCGGTTCAACCATCATTTCATTTGTTACAAGCTGATTCAATTGAGAAAGCACTATTTGGAGTTTCAAAAGTGAATATTTGCACGGTTGAAGCAATGCATGAAGTTGCAAGCATTATTTCATGAGTTGTTAGAAAACTTTATTTATTATTTTTAATTTCATAAAGTTTGTAATTTTCAAATTGACTTCTGGTTTTGTGGAGATTTAAGGGGATCAGGATTAAATACTGGCCACAAACTTCTTTTGTGGGGAGACTATAAATTTCCACAAATTATTATGCAAAAAATAAGATTGTGAATGAACAAAATTGAAATCTCAAATTGGAACTTTCGCCCTTAGACGTCCGATTGCCATTTTTGAGTTTAAGCAATTCTTGTGGTAGATTGCATCTGAGCCATTCAACCAAGCCTTGATCAAGTTCGATTGTGGAGTGACTCGATTTAGAACCTTCTCAATTTAGAATAATGTTCTAAATCTTACTTCTAGATCTTTGATCGTAAGACACAATCTAATTCATACTTATCTCTCGGTTGATCTGAATTTTGTATAAGGAGGTGTTAATTTCTTTGATTCAAGGTTGTTGCTTCAACAAAAGCTTTCATTGTTGGGCTCAAGATTATGGTTTCCTTATCAATTTGCTATCAGAGCCAATGTTGCATCTTTGTGGCCTATTCCAGAATTGATTTTATCCTTCATTTATGTCATGGTTTACCTTTTCTTCAAATCTTTCCATTTATTTTATCCCTGCCATTTTCACGATTCTTTGTCATCTTTGTACTTATGTACAAGGAAGGATTTTTGGTCTCTAACTATAACAACTTTGCTTTGTCCAGTATTTTTCAATCTTTTTAACAGGAATTTGAGGACATGATTCATGATGAAATACCTAAAGGACTACCTTCCGTTAGAGGTACTAAACATTGAATAGACTTCATTCCTGAAACTGTCATTTCTAATAAGCCAGCAAATAGAGTTGGTCCAATTGAGACTAAAGAAATTCAAAGGCAAGTGGAGGAGCTCATGGAGAAGGCCTATATATGAAAAAGTTTGAGTTCTTTTATACAAGACTTATTGGTGCCAAAGAAAGATGAAACTTGGCACATGTGCGTGGATTGTAGAGCCATCAACAAAATTACTGTAAAGTGTCAGAGAAGGTCAACTCCGAGTGTTAGTGCTTTGTGAATTTTTTTAGCCTTTTGTATTGTTTAAATTTATATATCATAAGTAATTTTTATGGCTTACCTTTTTTTCCAAGCTTTCTAACTCAGGATTAGTTCCATTATAAGGTCCAAAGTATCTTTTTAAAATAAATATAAAAAAAAAATTGGAAGAGCTTGAGAAAAGGAACATTAAAGGAACACAAAACCGTCCCATATTTCTTTCATTTTAGGGTATTTTCTTTCTATTTTTACTTGATCTCAACATTTCAAATTATTTTACACCAAAAATATTTAAATAAAATAACATACATAAGAAATATGTTTTCCTTATTTTGATTACACACACCACCACAAAAATCTATATCCAGAATACAAGATGAAACAGGCAACATAAACTTCTTTTTGTGTAGTCCTCGATCTTTATTGAGTTGTGGTTGAAGTCATTGTATCTCTCTCAAAGTCAAAGATTTAACCTTTTTACTACCAAAATGAGAAGCTCCACCACAAAAAGGAGTGAAATTAAAATACAACTAAGACAAACCACTCCGAGCATTGCTGTGCAATGCTATTAGAAATGATGCTCTTGAAGCATAAGAATTTCAAAATGAGGCGTTTAACATCCAAACTCCAAGTAAGTAATTATGTGATAAGGATCTCTCTCAAAGTCAAAGATTTAACCTTTTTACTACCAAAATGAGAAGCTCCACCACAAAAAGGAGTGAAATTAAAATACAACTAAGACAAACCACTCCGAGCATTGCTGTGCAATGCTATTAGAAATGATGCTCTTGAAGCATAAGAATTTCAAAATGAGGCGTTTGACATCCAAACTCCAAGTAAGTAATTATGTGATAAGGAGGCAATGGCAATACACGTTGTTATGTTAATAACCACACACAAACTTATTTTTCAAATAGTTCATGAAAGATTATAAAGAGTTCTACGGTGGTAGCTCGTGACACAAAATATGAAACCTTAAACACCACTAGCAGGTGTATAAACATGGTTGTTGTCAAGTTACCTATGCATGAGGTCTTACAATAGAAAAGAGGAGGCAATGGCAATACACGTTGTTATGTTAATAACCACACACAAACTTATTTTTCAAATAGTTCATGAAAGATTATAAAGAGTTCTACGGTGGTAGCTCGTGACACAAAATATGAAACCTTAAACACCACTAGCAGGTGTATAAACATGGTTGTTGTCAAGTTACCTATGCATGAGGTCTTACAATAGAAAAGAGACTAGCAGGTGTATAAACATGGTTGTTGTCAAGTTACCTATGCATGAGGTCTTACAATAGAAAAGAGGAGGCAATGGCAATACACGTTGTTATGTTAATAACCACACACAAACTTATTTTTCAAATAGTTCATGAAAGATTATAAAGAGTTCTACGGTGGTAGCTCGTGACACAAAATATGAAACCTTAAACACCACTAGCAGGTGTATAAACATGGTTGTTGTCAAGTTACCTATGCATGAGGTCTTACAATAGAAAAGAGTATGACATGGAAGGAGTGGGTAAGCCTGCCTACGATGGAACCAACAATTTCTTCTACTTGAACCTGAGATCTATGTGTTGTTAGGTTGTTGTTCTAACCAGTTAAACTAATCAACTTAACGTTTGATAAAGTCGACTCCTCTACAATGATATACCACCAGTGGATTAAACTAGGCTCTGATACCACTTGTTGACTTCTAACAATCGAGAGAAAATCTTCGATGGAATAAGAAACGGCCGAAGGAAATTTGTTGGAAGAAAAAAATAACAGAGAGAGAAAGTATGCCCTAAAGACCTGATGGATTGTTATTTTCTTTGGTTGACATATTTAGATAACCATCCTACCCTAAAATTAGTCATAGGCACAAATCTTGCTCCCAAAGTTGGCCGAAAGGCCAACAAAAAATAGGCTCTTCCATGATACATGTAGCGTTAATTCAGATTTCAAAAAACCAAAAAAACAACCAACTAAGTTTAAGGAAATGAGTGAATATACTAAATAAGGAAAAACCATAGCTTTTATCTAACACACTCCTACTTCTCATTCGATCATCATCTTGAATTCTTGAAACTTTGAGAACGTGTCAAACTTTTCTTTCATAAAGAAAGTCCACACAAATCTTGATTAGTCGTCAATAAACGTCACCATATATCGTATTTCGCTGATCAATGCTTGTTTGACTGGACCGAACAAATCAGAGTGAATTAACTATAATGGTTTCTTTGTTTTGAAACTTGACTCTTTGTATGGTAATTGATGAGCTTTACCATATTGACATCCAGTGCAAACAACGTTTGTTTTGGATTCAAGTTGAGGTAGACCTTTGAGCATGGATTTCTCCATAATGAACTTCAACTTATGGTAGCTAACATGAACCAATCTTGCATGCCATAGATCTATTGTCTCATTCTTTTGGGTCTTGTCAACGTAGGCAGACTCTGCAGATACGACGAAAACAGACTCCACTCTTCGTCCTTCTATTGTCGGCTTTCCTATTATCTTAACATCTTAATAGACTTTTACATCTTCTGGCCTAAACAAGACGTAGTTTCCTGATGTTGTTAGTTGTTGCACTCACAACAAGTTCTTCTTTATACCCGATACATGATGTAGTGACACTGTATCAAATTTATTCCTAGGCATGATTATCCTATTGCCGATCTGAGCAATTGACAATTGTGCGTTATTTGCTGTGCGTACCATATGGCTTCCTTTGTACTCTTTCTTGTCTAACAATTTACTCTGATTACCAGTCATATGGTTTGAGCATCCTGAATCAACGATCCAGTCATTCTCATAATTGATGTGGTATCCCATCATCGCCATGAATGCTAGCTCATCTTTTTCTATGGCATGTAGTACCTCTGTATCCCATTCTTCCTCCATCTCCATGTTAGAGGATGACGTATTGTTTTCGATAGATTTTTTCTTGGACCAACAATCTTTAGACATGTGGCCCTTCTTCCCGCGATTATAGCAATTACTTTAAAATCTCTTTCCTTGAGAACTCCTGTTGTCATTCTTCTGAGCTCTCTCAAGTTGTGCAGTTCCTTGATGACTTCTTCTTTTGTCACCATTTTTGTATCCACGTTTGGTAGATGACTTAGTATTGTCCTGATTTTCACTCGTGTAGAGTGCTTCTTCTTCACCCTTTAATGTGATGCCTCCCCTATGTTTAGCCATAGCTTCATGGCTGGCTAACAAATTTTCAAACTCTACAAGGAATGGTTGAGTGCTTCATCCTTGCAGAGCAATAATGAAGCTTCTATATTCTGGTCACAACCTGTGGATAATTATCCTCTTCATTCGATCTTCTCCAATTGAAGACTTCGGTTCTAGTTTAGTAATCTCTCGGCAGATCGTCTTGACTCTATGGAAGTACTGAGCAATCGTCATGTCATGTTGTGAAATTGACAATAGCTCGTTCTTCTTGGAGAACAACATCACGCACATGTCCCATGCTTCTTTCGGTGTCTTGTGATCCCAAATATGTTCTAACATCTCTTCTTCGATTGTGGTCTTCAAGGCAAACATTGCTTTGCCTGCTTTGATTCTTCATTTGTGCAAGGCATCGTTAGAATCCTCTGCTGGCGGCATAGTTTCATTCCCGCCAACAATCTCCCAACGATCTTGTCCATGTAAATAGGACATCATGCATGTTGCCCACATATTATAGTAGTTGTTGTTGAGTTTCTTGATTTCTCCTACGATTTGGAAGTCACCTATCGTGTTGACAATACCTTAGTAATACCAAACAAATCTTTTCGACACAAGATTTGCATAGTCATTGACTACTCACGACACAAAGGGAACTCACTCACTAACTCAAGAAATCGTTTCTAATGTGGAAGATCAGATAGAGCTGCAACCACAGAGCATACTAAGAATTCCAAGAAATAAGAAAACCTACACTAACCTCGCTCTAATACCATTTGTAACAATCCAAATCCACCGCTAGTAGATATTGTCCTCTTTGGGCTTCCCCTTCCGGGCTTCTCCTCAAGGCTTTAAAACGCGTCTGCTAGGGGAAGGTTTCCACACCCTTATAAATGGTGGTTTGTTCTCCTCCTCAACCAATGTGGGACATCACAATCCACTCCCCTTTGGGGCCCAACGTCCTCGCTAGCACTCTTTCCTTCCTCCAATCGATGTGGGACCACCTCCCTTTAGGGTCCAGCATCCTAACTTGCGCTCTTTCGACACAAGACTTGCATTAGCACTACTAATTTCAGACACAAAAGAAACTCACTCACTACTAATTTCAGGAAATCATTTCTAATGTGGAAGATCAGATCGAACTGCAACCACAGAGCATACTAGAATTCTAAGAGATCAGATAACCTATACTAACCTCACTCTGATACCATTTGTAATGACCCAGATCCACCGCTAGCAGATATTGTCCTCTTTGGGCTTCCCCTCAAGGCTTTAAAACGCATCTGCTAGGGGAAGGTTTCCACACCCTTATAAATAGTGGTTTGTTCTCCTCCCCAACCAATGTCGGACATCACAATCCACCCCCGTTGGGGCCCAGCGTCCTTACTGGCACACTGCCTCGTGTCTACCCCCTTCGAGGAACAGCGAGAAGGCTGGCACATCGTCCGGTGTCTGGCTCTAATACCATGTTAGAAATCACGGCTCTCTACAATGGTATGATATTGTCCACTTTGAGCCTAAGCTCTCATGGCTTTGCTTTGGGCTTCCTAAAAGGCCTCATACCAATAGAGATAGTATTCCTCCCTTATAAACTCATGATCTTTCACTAAATTAACCAATGGGTGACTCACTCCCAATAATCCTCAACAATCCTCCCCTCGAACAAAGTACACTATAAGCCTCCCCTAAGGCTTATGGAGCTCTAGAATAGCCTCCCCTAATCGAGGCTCGGCTCCTTTCTCTAGAGTCCTCGAACAAAGTACACCCTTTGTTCGACACTTTAGTCACTTGTGACTACACCTTCAAGGCTCACAATTCTTTGTTCGATATTTGAGAATTCTATTGACATGGTTAAGTTTAGGGCATGGCTCTGATACCAATTGTTGAACACAATTCTTTGTGTGAAACATTCACACTCTTTATTAAGACCAATCGAGAAGAGAATACAATACACTCTTTAGAATACTGAATAACCTAGGTAGGGTGGAGGGTATTTATACTAGAGCCTAAGTAGACCTAACAAATCTAAATCTAAACCTAAAAAATCTGAATCTTCTTTCTAAAATATCTAGATATCTCTCCTAAAATATGTAGATCTCTTTCCTACCATCTGTACTGAAATAAATATACAATGGGCTCGTACAATTATTAGTCTTGACTCTATTGGGCTAGTGATGATATTTCAATAAGTAGTGGACTTGACTATTACACGTTACTTGTGTAAATTTTTTACAATTTTTAGATATGACTTAGGAATAATTTTTAAGATTAGAAAACTAAATGTTAAAAATTTATCAAGTTAAGATTAGAAAATGAAGTGTGGAAAATTAACTTGAGGTCTAGAAATTTAATATCAAACTTTTCACCTATTAATCACAATATTTTAATAATTCTTTTGATTTTAGCATTAGAAAAAAATACAGATAATAATAGAAAAATTAAACATGAAAATAAGATTACTGCTTTAGAAATTTAAGGGGCTCACAAATAAAAATTATTAAAATCTATTGATAATTGAGTAAAAACAATATGAGGAAACACAAAAGAAAAGGAAGTTCAATTGAATCTATTCATGTCCAAGCTCGAGGCTCAAAATTCGAGCCAAAATCAAACCCTCGGTCTTGGTGGACTGCAAACCCAAACCTCAAATCTTTGTCCTAACCAAAGAGGTTTGTAATGGTAAAGATCGAGTTGATTCTATAACTCTATAAAAAATGGTAAATTTTTTCGCAAAATAAAACAAACATTATTTAAAACATAACATTCAATAAAACAAAATAGTATTCATACATGAGAAATTAAAACTAGACAAATAGTTAAAACACAAAATAATGAACAGACACAAAACATTTTAAAACAAAGGTTGAGGACGACGGGTGAGGCTTGTCTATGGCAATTACTCCAGAGTTTGCTCCCGACCTCAACCAGCTTCTTATTACTTGAAAAAAATGGAAAACAAGGAATGAGTACAAGATTCAGTACGTAGCCTACTTGGAGGCTCTTAATCGTGTCCTTGATATGGTAGGGTACCATATTCTTTATTTTCTTGTTCTCGTTCTTGTGGTAAGTACTTTGGCCCTCTAGTTCTTGTTCTTGATTTGGGGTTCTTATCATGATCTATCCAGTGAACCTTGGTTCTTGTCCTTAAAACTTGGTCCTTGATCCATGTTCTAGTTCTTGATCTTTCTCTTGTTCTTGGTACTGCATTCCAAGCGACGTAGTCTAAACCTATGCTAAAGGCTTCATGTGTTCCAAGAAGCATTGTCTAAAAACCTACATCAAAGGCTTCTTACGTTCCATGCGATGTAGTATAATCCTACATCTAGAGCTTGCGCTATTATACAGTCTTTATACATATGCTCAAGGTTTCATGCATTCCAAGCGGCATAGTCTTAATACCTACGATAAAGGCTTCATGCGCCAAGCAGCGTAGTTTAAAATACTGCAGCTAGGGCTTGCTCTATGGTACACCCTGAATACCTATGCCCAACGCTTCAGACATTCCAAGCGGCATAGTCTAAATACCTAAGTTCAAGGCTTCATACATTCCAAGCAGCGTAGTCTAAGTCAAGAATATATCGTACGGTGGGAGATCTTAGGAGTTTTCTTGAGTTTTTATGTTTTAGGACCTTGGTCCCTTATCCTTGAGTGGTATCTAGCATTCTTTCTAAGTGAGGACCTTTGTCCCTTATACTTGCGTGCTACCTTGCATGCTTCCAACCTTGGTACTTGTAGAGCTTGTTTGGTATTGTTCGTAGTTCCCAATCTGGTAAGTTTATAAGGTTCATAATTCCTTTAGGCGTAAGTTGTAACATGCATTCGTAAACATATGAATCCATCATAATAACAAGCATGAGTTGTTTTAGAAGGTCATAGATTCATAATGAACTCCTTAGAGGCGTTCCAAAAGGGTCTTGAGTCTTGAGGTGTTTCCTTTAGGCACTTATTGGGTTCCAACTTGGTTTAGGTTCCAAGCTTGCTCTAATCAACCAGAACTCTCGAACATACCTTCTTGTTATTAGAAATAGACCTTATAAGGAGTAGCAAGTCATTTGGAGCACGCATAGACCTTGAATTATCATAAGTAGTCCTAGGGGTATTTATGTCATTTACCCCTATTTCTTGGTTTTGTTATTTTAATGTTACTTAAACCCAAATAATTTGATCTGGTTCAGAGCCTTAACTCACAATTCTTTGGGTTTTTCTTTCATATATTCTTAATTCATTCTTTGTTTACGGTTCATATGGAAATCAAAGTGATTCCTACAAGTATTTCTTAATAAAAGTCCAAGGTGGCTACTTACCTCATCGTCGACGTTTTAGACTTTCATTCTTCAACTCCCAGCATCCGAATTACTTCAAATTTCCTTCCATAGAATGTCCGTAAGAACTAGTCTAGAACCAGGTTAAAATTAAAAAAAAAAAATCATGGGAAGGTCGAATTTTTTGGGTGACAGGGCCGGTTCAACTAACTGGTCACGTCATCGTCTTCTTCCTCTGTTAAAGAAGAAGACGCATGCATCCTTTGCACCATCGTCTGAAACTCAAGCTCCATAACACCATTCACATTGTTAATCCCCTCAATTTCTTCATGAAACTTAAATATAGTGTTGTAAGGAAGAGCTAGGGATTGATTTCATACCTTTTCGTGGATCGTAGCCTAAGATATTCTCTTCCATAGTTCGTCCAAAAACTCATTTCTCGCCAAAGATAAAACAAGGGTTTTCTTATTGGGTGGCCGATTCAAAGGTTTTTCAAGGCTAGATTTCTTCATGAAACCTCTACCTTATCCTTCCCTCAAGCTAAAGGAATTGTTTTTTAGGAATGACATTGAGTGTGTGTCCTTAATTTTGGAGAATCGTCCTCGATCTGCAAGTTATCCGAAGAACCAGAAAATCAATCTCTTGGGTAGCTTGTTCTACGACGTTTCACCTCTCAATTTCTTCACCAAAGTTACTCAACTTCTTCCTCGTAAACTAAATGAATCCTCAATTTGAAGAAAAAGGGACATTAGATAGGAATTCGACACTTACCCCCAATTTAAGCTTATTTTCTTCAATTGAGCACGTTCCTGAGGTTATTTCTCTTTGTGATCTTCTAGAAAAATATTCATTGGAGGTTTCAGAAATTGATTGGGATCGTCCTTGCTTGATGAATTATCGGGTATCCTCAGATTGGATTTTCAAATTTTCCTTGAAACTATTCAATGGCGGATTGGATTGGAGGAATGGTTTCTAGCCACTTTCAGCACTGTAATCCTTGATAGAACTTTTGGGTAATCTTGTTTATAAAATGTAGGAACAAATTCGAAGGGAAATGATGGATAATTGTTCTCGAATTTGGAAGAAATACGAGAATAGGATACCCAAAATCTAAACACTTATAACTTACGATTGAGAGCTCGACCTTGCTCGATTCTTATTCCAAAACCGTCTTGATTTGGAGATTAAATTTTCAGGATAATTCATTGAAAATATTCTCTCTGATCAATGAGCTATCGACTTCCCGTATTAATTCTGACTGTTGGATCCAATGATCTTTGAACGTTCTAGATGGTGTCCAATTTTAGAGGAGATCCAACGACTGGATTTTTAGATTCTAAGGTTTTTTTTTTTTTTTTTTTTTTTTTTTTGCAAGAGGTCACTCNGGAGGTTCGGATTTCGAGCAGAATGACGTCTCCATAATTTCCTACTTTATTATTATTTTTTCTAAAAAATCTATAATTTTTCTAAAAATTTCTTCAAGTTGGTCATTTTTGTAGTTTTTGAGCATCTTAAAATTCCTTATAGATAAGGAATTAAAAATATGGAAATATCCTTAATAATTAGAAAAACTACATTCTGCATAATAATGCTTGATTCCAAAGCAAACAATAAGATAATACCCAAGCTGGTTAGAGACTTCATTTTTTTAAAATACTCAAATTTGTTTTGTTGATGTTTAATCATTTGAATTTCGGTTCATTCTATAGCAAAATAAAAATAAATACCTGTTTGAACAAGCTGTTAAAGTCGCATAAGAAGCTGATTTAAGGTTGATATCCACTTTAGCTGTTAAAGGCATAAGAAGCTGATTTAAGGTTGCTATCCACTCTAAAAATTAATTCCTATGAATGTTTTAAGGTTGGATATCCATATTTGTTGCATAGTTGTGAATACTAATTCTTTTTCATTTGCTATTTTTGGTGGACATGAAAAAAAACAAAGTTGTGTTAAACATAAACTAGAAAGTTGCATTTTCTATATTTTCTCAATTACCGTTCTAGAGGGGAGATTTAAGGAAGAGTTATAAATAATTGTTTTAACGAGGTTTATCAATTTTTTATAACCACTGAACCAGGAAAAAAAAAATAGATATGATTAACAGGAATGAGAGTGACGAAACAAAATCAAAATTTAGAGGGCATGGTCGAATGTTCAAACATCCAAATTCATCGCTAGTCGATATTGTACGCTTTGTCCACTTTGGCCGTTATGCAATATCGTTTGCTTCATGGTTTTAAATCGTATCTGTAAGGAGAGACTTCCACCCTAAACTTTTCTATTAAACCTAACACCATTACTTCAGATTTAACCCGATATTTAATGCGCAATTACTTTAATGAACCCTTATTATAAATTCCACATTAACTTCGTACCTCATTTATTACCTCAATAATAAACAATTACAAAGAAAAAAATGAAAAACATTATTGAATTAAATGCCCTATACTAACCAATGACCTAATAATTATAAATACAACTGAACCTATACTGACCTATACTTTATTAAATGAAAATACAACTCGACCTAAACTTATTAAATACAAATACATATCAACCTATAGTTTATTAAATGTAAATACAACTCAGACCAGACTGATATATACTATTGTCAACTGCAAATACAATTTAGCCTATACTAATCTATAATATTGTCAAATAAAAATACTACTCAACACATACTATTAAATTATTATGCGAAAGTATCCTATGCATGTGTCACGAACTCGTGGTTGCGAAGCCTCCGTCAGTCTTATAGGGGCGCCTTGCCATTATGTGAAAAATATAGTAGCACGAGGCTTGAGTGTTTTAAGAATACATCAGTAAACGACCCCCTATCGAGGTTATGATGCAAGAACATGCGAATGCAATCACGAGACCTAGCATTACAGTTTATTTTCCAATGGTACTATCCTAACGGGTAGCTTGGATGTGTACCATATACTATACACATGGCCCATACGTGCGAGTATGGACCCACGAGTCGGTTCGCACACTCCTGGCCCCTTTCCTTGGCGGGCGACATGCTCTGGTAGCTCCCTGTGCCGGATACCCATTAGAATCAGTAGCCGTCACGGCAACATTACTTAAAATGCGATGGAAGTTATCCTGCCTTGTGGTGTACGCACCCATACCATCGTGAAGGAATACGGGTATCCCCGAATGCATGAGTACACATGAATGCATGAGGTCCCAATATTTTTCCATTTTCAACATTATTAAATATATCCCCCGCTGGCATTTCATTGATATCATACCATTTCTCATATAAGTTATCATATCGTTCATGCTTATATCGGGATAATATTTCATGTTATTTATCGTTCTTCATGTCATTCGTATCATTCTATACATGCAATTCATAAGACATGACGTCACATTTTCATGCTTTCAACATAACGTTTCACAACGCACAAACTAGCTAAATCTAATTATGCATAAAAATTTACTCCTAATGATTTAAACTATCTATGCCTAATTACGCATAAATAATTTAAATTGGATTCCAAAAATTTAACTTAAGTCTAATTATGCATAAAAACTTACTCCCAATAATTTAAACTAAGCATAGAAACTTAGTCCCAATAATTTAAACTAAGCCCAATACTGCATAGAAACTGACCCCTAATCGTTTAATTAGGCCTAATCATGCATAAATAATTTAAACTCGATTCAAAAAATTTAACTAGCAGAAGGTAGTCATGCATACTAACTTTGAACGCTTTCTAAAAATTGAAACTAGGAGGAAAAAGTCTGAGAGAATCAACCAAAATTTTGGCCTTGAGCCGTTAGAAAGTGTACTCTCTGACTGGCTCGAACCGTTCATTTAGGATGATAAAATGATGTGGGGGACCTCCTTTTTTTATAGTGGAGGCCAACCCGCCACTTCTCAGCTTTAGCAACGTGGCACAAAGTTTCGCTTCTTTTATTTATTTTTTATTTTTCGCTCATACATCATATACGTCAAGAGGAAACTGTCATCCTCGAAAGTGTCTTAATATTGGAATTACTCGGGTACGTCTTCTAAATTCTTCCCTCTGTTCCCATATAGTTTCTTTCGTTTCATAGTCTTGTAAAGATCATTTTCCTTGTACATGCTTTATTTTTTTCTTGAGGAGCATAACAAATAATCTTTAAAGTTATTTTTTAAATAAAGAAATGTTTTGACAGGTTGTTGGTTTTCAAGTTAGAGGGTTGAAATTTACCATCGTTCTTTTTTTTTTTGTTTTTTTTAAGGAAAATTGACCTGAGTCCCTTGCATATATCCGTTTTATGTTATTAACCTTGACATTATATCCGATAAAGCGATCCAGAGTATAGATGACTAAGAAATGCTTAAAAAGAATTGAAACTTACTACCTATATCAACGAGATGCACTTTCCTTTTTGTTGGCTTAATCACAAGAACTTCGAGATTAAATGTGCTTTTCTTTGAGCAATTTTATGTTGGAAGACCTCTTGAGAATTTTCGTAGAAAACATGTAAGTAAGAAAAAGACATGCTGGAAGGACTCATGTTTGTCTGTGGAGATAGTTTTCACTCTTAGAAGCGAGAAGTAAATAATCTTACAATATTGTTAGGGGAATATTAGGGCCATTAACGGCCAAATCCAGAGTTTGAAAGCTTGCACATGGGTCGATACAAGTAGAAACTAGAAACCCAACCAAATTATCAACATACAATGAACTATAAATGCAAATACAACTCAGACCAGACTGATCTATACTATTGTCAACTGCAAATACAATTTAGCCTATACTAATCTATAATATTGTCAAATAAAAATACTACTCAACACATACTATTAAATTATTATGCGAAAGTATCCTATGCATGTGTCACGAACTCGTTGTTGCGAAGCCTCCGTCAGTCTTATAGGGGCGCCTTGCCATTATATGAAAAATATAGTAGCACGAGGCTTGAGTGTTTTAAGTATACATCAGTAAACGACCCCCTATCGAGGTTATGATGCAAGAACATTCGAATGCAATCACGAGATCTAGCATTACAGTCTATTTTCCTATGGTACTATCCTAACGGGTAGGTTGGATGTGTACCATATACTATACACATGGCCCATACGTGCGAGTATGGACCCACGAGTCGGTTCGCACACCCCTGACCCCTTTCCTTGGCGGGCGAGCATGCTCTGGTAGCTCCCTATGCCGGATACCCATTACAAACAGTAGCTGTCATGGAAGCATTACTTAAATTGACGTCGAGAGTCAGCAAAGGCCACTATGCATAGTAGATGCCCCCACCTAGAACCTCCCTCTAGCGAGAGCCTATGCCTCCTCTAGCAGGGACGTGGAAAACTCAAATGCGGTGGTTACAGGTACACTATCTGTCCTTTGTCATTTTTCTTTGACATTATTTGACTCCGGGTCTACGCACTCCTTTATTCCAACTGATTTTGTTAGTCAAGCAAGGATCGTGTTAGAACCCTTGTTACATGATTTTCTAGTAGGCACTCCGGTAGGGGTGGATATGGCCGCCGCCTATAGGGTAAAGGATAGTCACGTAGTAGTATCAGGGGTTAGCTTCGGTGTAGACTTAATGGTGGTCGATATGACCGTGTACGATGTAATCCTAGGCATGTACTGGTTAATAGAAAACATGCTAGCATAGATATTCACAAGAAGGAGGTCATTTTCACACCACCGTCAAGGAACAGGTTCAGATTCAGGGGCACTAGTCTGGGTACGATGCCCAAGGTGATATCGATGATGAAGGCGAAGAAGCTTGTCCAGCATGGGGCTGCACGATACTAGTCAGCGTGGCAAGGATCAAGGAAGAAGGCGTCTCCCTAACTGAGTTGCCTGTAGTGAATGATTTCCCAGATGTGTTTCCAGAGGACTTGCCAGGGACTCCCCCATCTCGAGATGTTGACTTTGCTATAGAACTGGAACTAGGAACTGACCCCATATCCAAGGCCCCATACCGCCTGGCACCAGCGGAGCCGAAAGAACTTAAGGTGCAGCTACAGGAACTGCTAGACAAGGGGTTTGTCAGACCGAGCGTGTCGCCTTGGGATGCACCGGTATTATTTGTCAAGAAAAAGGACGGTTCCATGCGCTTATGCATCGATTACAGGGAGCTGAATAAGAGGACAGTGAAGAATAGGTACCCCTCCCATGCATCGAAGGCTTGTTTGATTAGCTTAGAGAGGCCACAATGTTTTCAAAAATTGACCTTCATTCAGGTTACCATCAGATATAGATAAAAAATGAGGACGTGCCGAAAATAGATTTCAGAACAAGGTATAACCATTATGAGTTTGTTGTAATGTCATTTGGACTCACTAATGCTTCAACAGTGTTTATGGAACTGATGAACCGGGTGTTCAAGAAATATTTGGATACCTTTGTTAGTGTATTCATAGATGACATCCTGGTGTATTCAAGGACGGATCAGGAACACCAAACGCACCTGAGGAAGACCTTGACAGTCTTGAGGGAAAATAGGTTGTATGCCAAGTTCTCGAAGTGTGAGTTTTGGTTACGCGAAGTCTCATTCCTGAGACATGTGATATCGACAGAGAAGTATCAGTTGACCCTGCTAAGGTGGAAGCGGTCACCGGCTGGGCCCGTCCAACTACTATGACTGAGATACGGAGTTTTCTATGTCTGGCAGGCTACTACCACCGCTTCGTGCAAGACTTTTCCAAGATAGCGGCACCCCTCTCACGACTGACATCTAGTACCACCCTGGGAAGGCTAAAGTAATTGCAGATGCCCTAAGTGCCCTAAGTTGGAAGAAAGCGCATTCATCGACACTAATCATGAAAGAACCCAGAGTGCAGGTAGACTTCGAGCGAGTGGAAATAGCTGTAGCCCTGGAAGGTATTAAGGCGCAACTAGCTCGGCTAACTGTACAACCCACCCTTCGGTAGAGAATCATTGAAGCACAGGCAAGGGATTTAGGTTTAGCGAGGGCACTTAACGAAATGGAGATAGAACCAGCTGGTGGGTACTCCAAGTCGGTGGATGGTGGGTTACTGTACCAAGGTCGCTGGTGTGTACCGACGATAGGAGAATTGAGGTGTGAAATCCTAAGAAAAGCGCATAACTCTCCATTCGTCATGCACCCTGGTGGTACGAAGATGTATCAGGACCTCAGACCCCACTTCTGGTGGTGTGGCATCAAGAAGGATATCGCAGAGTTCGTCAGCAGATGCTTGGTTTCCCAACAGGTTAAAGCACCCAGACGGAGACTTGCGGGATTGCTATAGCCCCTGAATATACCAAAATGGAAGTGGGAGAACATAGCCATGGATTTCATAGTGGGCCTGCCTAAGACGCTAAAAGGTTATACGGTCATATGGGTGGTCATGGACAGATTGACAAAGTCAGCACATTTCCTCCCCGGCAAGGCCACCTATACAGTGGACAATTGGGCACAACTGTACATGAAGGAAATCGTCAGATTGCATGGGGTCCCCGTGTCGATTGTATCAGACCAAGATCCACGGTTTACTTCAGCATTTTGGCGTGGACTCCAGAAAGTGTTAGGCACTCTACTCGACTTCAGCACAGCGTATCACCCACAGACCGATGGACAGACGAAACGCTCGAACCAAGTTCTAGAGGACATGTTGCAGACCTGTGTACTTGATTTCTCTAGGAGTTGGGACTCAAAATTGCACCTTGTAGAATTCGCTTATAATAACAGCTACCAGGCGACAATCAATATGGCACCATACGAGGTATTGTATGGAAGATGGTGTAGGACACCATTATGTTGGGGCGAGGTAGGAGAATGGGAACTGGTGGGTCTAGAGTTAGTCCAAGTCACGAACGAGGCGATGCCGCAGATTAGGGAGAGGATGCGTACTAGTCAGAGTAGGCAGACGAGTTACGCAGACTCGAGACAAAGAAACCTAGAGTTCGAAGTAGGCTACATGGTATTCCTGAAGGTGACCCCCATGAACGACGTTCTAAGGTTCAGACCCAAGGGCAAATTGAGTCCGCGCTTCATTGGACCCTTCGAGATTTTGGAGCAAATCGGACCCGTTTGCTATAGGTTAGCCCTACCCCCGTCTCTCTCATCCCACAACGTGTTCCATGCATCGACATTTCACAAGTACTGAGCGAACCCCACGCATGTGATAGATTATTTGACTCTAGACGTGACCGAAGACTTAAGCTACGAGGAGAAACCAGTGGGGTTCCTAGCTCGCAAGGTAAAGACCTTACGCACCAGGGAAATTGCATTTGTCAAGGTGTGGTGGGGGAACCAATTAGTAGAGGAGGCCACCTATTCCATATGAGATTTCTAACAAGTTTCGTGAACGAATCGGACACTGAAAAGCTCTAGTAGGTAAACCAATAAATGGTGCAAAATGACCATATTGCCTAAGGATATCTACTTACGGTTCCTGACCTAGAGAACCTCCAAATGCTATTAAATTCTGTGGTAGACCTTACTCTGTGATATCTGATGATGTGGTGAAGTTTGTAAGCAATTAGAACACGTTAAGTAGCAAAACCAAGAATTATGGGTAAAATGACCAAAATGCCCCTAAGACTACTTCTAAAAATTCAAGGTCTATACTTGCTCCAAATAACTTCCTACATTTTATAAGGCCTGTCATAAGGACAAGAATGTACGTTCAAGTTGATTAAAGAAAGTTTGGAATTTAAAGTAAGTTAGAACCTAAGAAACGCCTAAAGGAAACACCTCAAGACTCAAGACCCTTCTATAACCCTCCAAGGAATTCATTATGAATCTATGACCTTCTAGAACATCTCATGCTTGTTATTACGATGGATTCATATGTTTACGAATGCATGTTACAACTTATGTCTCAAGGAATTATGAACCTTAGAAACTTACTAGATTGAGAACTAAGAACAATACCATACAAGCTCTACAACTACCAAAGCAAGAAGAATGCTAGATACCACTCAAGGATAAGAAATTGAGGTCCTAAAACTCAGAAACTCAAGAACAAATCATAAGACTTCCCACGGTACAACATGTTCTTGACTCAGACTACACTGGTTGGAACGTATGAAGCATTGGGCATAGGTATTCAGGTTGTACCATAGGGCAAGCACTGGGTGCAGGATTTTAGACTGCGCTTCTTGGAATGCATGAAAACTTGAGCTTAGGTATTCAGACTATGCTGCGTGGAACGCATGAAGACTTGGGCATATGTATTCAGACTGTATCATAGGGCAAGCCCTTGTTGCATAATTAGACTACATCATTTGGAACGTAAGAAGCCTTGTTTGTAGGTTTTCAGACTATGCCACTTGAAACGCATGAAACCTTTGGCATAGGTTTCAGAGCATATCGAAGGGCAAGCCTTGAGGTGCGGGTTAAAACTGTGTCGCTTGGAACGCATGAAGCCTTTGACACAGGATGTCAGGTTCATATCTATTACTGTAAATCTTAGGGGCAGTGTCTTAGAGAAAAAAACCAAGAACCAAACAATAATTTAGAAATACCAAGAACAAGAGAAAGATCTAGGACTAGAACATGGATCAAGAACCAAGTTTTAAGGACAAGAACCAATAACCAAAAACCATAGTATTAAAGCCCTTAAAAGGATAACCAATGTTTCAGAATCCAAGGATCAAGATCATACAAGTGGGCTACTTGCAAAGTCTTGTACTCATTCCTCATTTTCCATTTTTTTGAAGGTAATAAGGAGTTAGTCGAGGTCGAGAGAGAACTTTGGAGTAGGTGTCATAGACAAGCCTGACTCCATGGTCTTCAACCCATTTGTTTTGAAATGTTTTGTGTTGGTTCCTTATATTTTGTTTGAACTATTGTGTTGTGTTTTAATTACTCATGTATGAACACTATTTTGTTTTAATGAATAATATGTTTTAAATACTATTTTTTTTTTCTGGTTACCCGTCTTTTTGGAGTCATGATTCAGCCCGGTCCTTACATATCATCACCAAATAAAAGCCCGATTGGGCTAGGTCATGAGAAACTATGAAAATTAGACTAGGTGAAGGATTGTTAGACTAGATGAAGGACTGGTCGGCTATAAAATAAAATAACCCATAATGAATTTCAAGCATATATTTTTCAATTTAAAAAATCACACGTTATCAATCCCGGTTCTATTTGGATTATAAACAATGTAACAATAGTAAAAAAAGTAAAATAATAATAATAATAATAATAATAATAATTAATTAATAATAACTAATCCCTTCCCTAGGCCAAACTCTCAACAAACTCCTTTCATTACTCAAAAAACTCCTCCTCACACAACCATATGTTACAAAAATAAAACCCAGTTATTATTGTCAAGATAACTCTTAATTTCATTATTATTTGCTAACCAATTAACTACCATCTAAGGACCATTCATCAAAAACTTAGATATAAGATCAAGATAACAAATGCTCTATAATCTAAAAATCAGCTCACTGTTCACTGCAAATGTGCCGATGATGACTTGGAGTCCACATGCTGGCATCTTGGACCAGCTACGACTTCAGTTTTACTCCAAACTTATGGGGCTCAACATTGTTTTATTGTTCCTTCCAATGGTCTGGCTCGTTTCATTACTTCGATGACTACATAGATAAGAGAGATAGAGATAATCGTGAAAGTACTCTATGTTCGTGGCGTATGAGTGAGCCAAATGTCTGTATGTTCAACTATCAAACAAATAATATTATTATATAATAATCATGATTGATAATCAAAACAACTATATGAGATGTGACATTGTATTAGAAGGATTTTGACCTAGAGTAAAGGTAAGGTAGAGCTTTTGGCTTGGCCTATAGTAGAGGCATGTCAGTTAGAGTTGCTACATCTATGTTTGAACAAAGTTTAGTTTCTATATAAGTCATGTTTGGCTAGTAAAGAACCTTGTCTAAAGTCTAATGAAGCCACAAATCAGGTAAAATAAAGGTTTTTCATGATTGTGTCAATATCGTGATGTTGTATGGTTGAAAATGTACGACTGGACAGTATTTGAAAATGCTACCACAATGTATAGGGAGGTCCATCGAATCGAGTTCACAACCAATTGTTATTAGAAGACAGTCACATTGTGGAAACTTAGAGAAAAATTGTTATTATAATAAAATGATAATACAAATATATGATATAAAAGGCACTTTACATTATGTCATAAATGATAAGGTAATAATATATTCATTTCCATTGAGAAATGAAATACTAAAGGAGGGAAATACAAACTTACCATAACAAGTTATTTCCCAACCTCATCATAGATGGTAAAATAACAACTTAAAGGTTCATTATTTTTTAAGACAAATTTAAAAACAAGAGTTTCCAAAATTTCTAATTCATTTTCGATTAGAAAGAATAATAAACAGGGTTTTCAAATATTTATCAAATTTTTCGGTCTTTTAATAAAAAAAAACCAAGAACTAATTCAAATGAACCTTATTTAGTTAATCTAGATCTCTTGGTGGTCATTTAGTTTAAGGTTTTGTTTATGATGCTTATGAATCAAATAATTATGTTTGGTGTAGTATGGAAACTGTTATAAGAAAGAGTGAAACTCACATATTCATGATAGGTAAATTTAGCGAAAAAAGAGACCGAAAAAGAAAATAGAATTAAATGGAAGAAAATAGAAGATTTGGAGATTTAAACTATTTTTTAAAAATTGAATATGTTATTCAAGCAACGTAACAATATTGGTAATTTTTATATATACCACCCAACACAATCTAATTTATAAGAGATGTCAGACAATGAAAAAGAAATTACTCTTGAAATATTGTAAGGACAGTAATCATGTCTTCTAGAAAACACATTACTAGTAATAATAGAAAAGGAAATCTTTAATAAAAATAAAATAATATATTATATATATATATAATATTTTAAGATAAAGTCTCTAATGCTCGCATGAAGTCTAATACTTGCCCCATTGACACATGCCCCATTGTTCTGCATATGTCATATATATTGATATGTGTGAATTGTTTGTGAATCGATATGCTTATGATATGTTAAGTATATTGTTATGATATGTGAATTGTATGATAATACCTACAGTACGATGTGTTCCATGATATGTTTGAAATAGAATACGAGAAAGATGCACTAACGTAATGTTACGATAAGAGTAAGATATGTTCATGAGACTTTAAGGCTAGGTTACGTATCGAAGTGCTATGAATATGAGAGATCGATAAAAACAATATGGTCACGATCGATTGATAAAAGAATACGATTAGGTTATGGGTAGAAAGGGATGAAATTATGATAGATTGATAGAATGATAGCGTTAGAATACATTCTGTAACGATATGCCTAAGGTACGTTCATGTAACGATATGACTGTGATAAGTATAAGAATGTTAAGGCTATGATAAGTTAGGGAACGATATGACCACAAAGTGTTTACGATATGATATGATTATGATACGATATGTGAATGACGAGTATATATATATATGTGTGTATATATATATATATATATATTCTGAGATGTTATGAAAATGATATGAGATATGTTATGGACAAGATATATGATAAATTGACAGGTTTATGATATGATATATTGTGATGAAAATAGTTATGTCCGAAAACATGAAATGTTATGATACGATATATTTATGTAATTTAAAAGGTATTAATATAGTTACCATTTCAAGATTGTCCTTCCAAGTTTTATGGCATCTAAGGATATCTACCATGCTTATATGATGCCAATTTTTAGAAGAAAATTTTGTTAAGCCCATTCTTAGTATTACAGAGGAGTTTGAGAAAAAAAAAGTGATGAGAAAAACTATTGATCCCGTCGATGGAATCATGAGGAGAAAAAAAAAAGTGAGTTTCTTGGGATTAAATTGGAGTAAATTTGTCAATCTTATTGCCCACATGAACATTTATTTCAATGAAGCGCTTAAGTCACATACCTACTAAATGAGTTTTGTTGCTCAAGAAATTTTAGGAAGAATTATGATAAAGTTATTTATGAAATTTCATGGGCCATTATAATAGGATAATGGGCTAAACCAAGTGTAGGTGTAAAATGACTAAAATGCCCCTATAATTATGACCAAAGTGACCTCTAAATGACATGAAACTTGACAAGTAGCCTTATGTCATGGTACAAAGGGATTACTCAAAGTTATGGCAAGAATTCAAATTTTTTCCTTCTTCCTTATTTTTAAAATTTTATTTTTATTTCCAAAATTGACAGGATATTATGCTGTAGCATTTATTTTCGTTCGAAAATATGCGTGACTTTCGGCAAGACAATTATACCTGGTTGGAAAATATCTTGAGATTCTTCTTATATTCTTATGCCCAACCTTTTACATCCCTTGGAAACGATTTTTATCTCCAAACTCACCTTCTATATTCGAGTGTGTTTGAGAGAATGGGAACCGAGGATGTTCGAAAGAAAATCGTGTGGTTTGGTTCGCTGGTCTTTTGTGAGTTCTCGGAATCGATGGGGTTGCTAATCCGGAGGGAGAATCAAGTGAAACTAAGCATCAACGTAGGGATCGCTGCGTCGAAGAAGGCAGACCTTTGGAATCGAAGGAGGACGCTACATGACCTCGTCAGAAACGAAGATGACTATGTCGTCGGCGGCGGTGCATCTTCGATTAGGGTTTTCGAGGTTTTCCAAATAAGGAAGACGAAGGAATCGGGTCGGGCTACTTCGGCCTCTAACCCACCCATATACTTTCTCCTTAATTAACATTATCAAGCAATTTCACGTAAAGATATAAATGGTTCTTTCAACCATATATATCAATTTTTTACTCCCATTAAACCGGAAGAAAAGTAGATATGATTAATAAGAACGAGAATCAAAACAAAATCAAAATTTAAAAGGTGGGGTCAAATGTTCAAACATTTCACCCCACATGTTTTAACACAAAAATAGAAGAGGATTTATAACGGCCAAATTTATCGCTAGTCGATATTGTCCGTTTTGTCCATTCTGACACGTTATGTATCGTCATATGCTTCATAGTTTTAAATCGCATCCTTGCGGAGAAATTTCCACCTTAAATATTTCTATTTATTCTAAGACTGTAACTACACATTTAAACTAACATTTAATGCGAAATTACTTCAAAAAAAACTTTTATTATAAATTTCACATTAACTTCATGCTTCATTTATTACCACACAAATAA
Source organism: Cucurbita maxima (assembly GCF_002738345.1). Taxonomy (NCBI): domain Eukaryota; kingdom Viridiplantae; phylum Streptophyta; class Magnoliopsida; order Cucurbitales; family Cucurbitaceae; genus Cucurbita; species Cucurbita maxima. The sequence continues at coordinate 130,710 of NW_019272093.1, read as the reverse complement.
AAGAATACAGAGAAATAAAAAAAAACATTATTGAATTAAACGTTCTATACTAAACTATGCGCTACTAATTATAACTTTTGGCCAAGTAATTATAAACATATACTAACTTACATGCTAGTAATTATAAATATGATTGAACTAATGCTAATTTATACTTTGTTAAATGCAAATACAACTCAACTCATAGTTTAGTAAATGTAAATACAATTCCATCTATATTAATTTGTACTATTGTCAAATTGCAAATGCATCTCAACTTATGATAACCTATACTATTGTCAAATGCAAATAAAACTCTACTTATACCAACTTATACTATTAAATTTGAAATGCGAACCTATCCTATTCAAGTGTCACGGTCTCGGGGTTGCAACGCCTCCATCAGGCTTATAGGGGCGCCTTTTCTTTATGTGAAAAATATAGTAGCACGAGTCTTGAGTGCTTTAAGAATACTCAGTAAGAAACCCCTATCGAGGTTATGATGCAAGAACAAGCGAATTCAATGTGGACCTATCATAATAATCTATTTTCCTAAGTTACTAGCCTAACGGGTGGCTTGGATGTGTACCATATACTCTACACATGACCCATACGTGCGAGTATGGACCTACCAGTCGGTTCGCACACCGATGGCCCCTTTCCTTGTCGGGAGAACATACTCTAGTAACTCTCTATGTCGGATAACCGTGAGAAATAGTAACCAAATACCCGTTAGAAATAGTAGCCGTCACCTAATCTTGCATGAAATAATTTTAAACATACTCCTAATAATTTAAACTAACTAAGCCTAATTATGCATAAAAACTTACTCCTATTCATTTAAATTAAGTCTAATTACACAAAAACTTACGACAAACAATTTAAACTTTGCCTTATTGAGAATGTTTGCTTAATCCACCACACCTAAATGGTGTGAAAATTATCTTATTTATAATCAAACAAATTACAATGATATGAAAATAGTAATAAATGGAAATAACAATGAATGGAAAGATACCTATGCTAAGGAGGCAAATATCTAGATATTTGCCTTATAATAAAATATCAAATATGATATATATGGTAAACTATAATTCATTACTAGATATCTTTAACACCCCACCGCAAGCTGAGTGTCGGATTTAAACGAACGTGAAGCTTGGATCTGAAAACTTCAAAGAGAGGTTGAGAAACACTTTTCGTGAATATGTCAACAACCTGGTTTGGAGGAGGCGTAGAGAAACACTTTCTTGGCTATTGAAAATTGAAGAGAGATCGCCGCTTAGCGGCAATGCTGCCTTGGTTATGGTGAAAATATGTCTAACCCAAGAAATAGAAGGAGAAACCTAGAGCGAGGGACAAAGACAATGTTGAAGCCGGAAGAGTCGCCACAGGAGCGAAAGAGCCAATTTTGGCAAGAAGGGTGGCGACGAGTTGGTTGGCGAAGAGGCCAGTGTGGCTCCCAGATTCCAAAGGTAATCTCTGCAAAAGGTCGATGGACTTATCGAGATTCCGTATATTTTCGAAAAGAACGCTAATGAGGATCTTGAGATTAGGGTTTCTGTGAAGGATGAAGGGTTAATTAGGAAGAAAATGAGAGAGGTCATGTTGGCTAAGGGAGAATCGATTGTGTTGGAGAAGGTAAGGTTGTATGTACAGAGTATGGCGAAGGGTGATTTGGAGGTCAAAAGGGTGGAGCCAAAGAGTAATCAATTGGCTCCGTCTGTGGCAGCCATGGCGACTGCCCCTGTGGTGTCAAAGCCAGCAGTGGTGGTGGAGCAGAATAGTAGAGGATTCAGAATCCATTGAAAATAAAGGATCGGGATTGCTAAATCGAAAGGGTTCTGATACCATGAGAATGTTTGCTTAATCCTTCTCATTTCCAATTATTATACATATTTTCTTTTCATCCTCGTGACAGCCCAAACTCATCCATGGTGGCCTTTTTTTACTATTGCAAATGGTAGAGGAAAATGGGAAACAAAGTATACATTATAAGACTTGTAAACCACCATTTCTGTGTATGATCCGTTCATTCCTTTCCATTCCAAGTAAAATAGCTTCTTCAAGCCTAATATGTTCACCGTGTTATTTTGAAAAAAGTATCAATTTTTTTTTAGGGTGGAAAGACATTTATTTTTAGGTTTTAATTTAGTTTTGGTGTATATATTTTAAAATTTACTTCATTTGTGTGCTAGATTTTTTCTACCCGATTGACTTTGATATTCAACTTGATAGCAATTTTAATATTTTATTCTTGGATAACAATTTCAATATTTTATTGGCATGTACTCTTGTTTGAAGTCCAGGTATGAATTAGCTTGAATATCGACTATTATACAAATAAAAACCCTTCTCGTCTGCACTCCAAATGCAATTCCAATAGTTGCATTTCTTGAAGCCAAGTTCCATTCTCTCACTAAAGTTTTCCATAATTGATGCTAAAGTTGCACCAAAACAATGTTGTTTGTCCAAAATTCTCTTTGAATTCAAAATATAAGTTAAGAATATGCTCTCCAAAATAAAAAAGTTAGGTCAAATAGACACAAATTCAATTAAAAGAATGAAAAAAAAAAAAAAAAATTAAGAGTCTATACAATTACATACTCAAATGTTCAATTTAATAAAAAAAAAAATCATAAATACCAATATGTGCTGAGCGGAGTGTAATAGCCCAAAAAAATAATAAAAATAAATAAACAAAATAAAAATAATTATAAAAAAATATATACGCTCAAAATAATAATAATAATAATTCATAAATAAATAACTAAAAATGATTACTTACAAATAAAAAATAAAAAAATAAAATAAAATTTACCCACCTCTCCCCCACTAACTCTCATCCCAATAACATCGTCTTTCTTCAACCCCACAATATCACATTTAGTCCAAAAATAAACACACAAAAAATGTCAGATTAGAGAAAAAGTACAATAGCTTTTCAATAGATATGATGTAGATTTATTTGGAGGAGAGATTTTTGTCTGCTATTACGATAAAATTCTATCTCAATTTTCTTTTTACAGAAATTAATTTTAGATCAAGTCTTCTTTCATATTTTTGTTAGCTAAGTTATACTAAATAAGGTTAAAATCAATAAAATTTTAGTTGACAAATCTATGATATGTAAGATCGTACCCAAATAATCGACTAAAATTGACCAATATTAATAATATTGAAAATAAATATAGAGTTGGAGTAATATCACAGAATTGAAAAGGTTTACAGAATTGAAAATCTATTTACAAAATGAAAATATTATAGAGAGGGAGGAAGGAAGATTGAGGAAAGATTTGTGAATAGAATTTAAAAATAAAACAGGAAATATCAGAAAAGAAGGAACTCCATTAAATTTTGTCGGATTAAAAATAGCATTATATATATATGTGTGTATATATATATATATAATAGTTCAAGACTTTTAACTATGAACTATGTAAATGAGAGAAATAATTTGATAGGGTTCAAACTTGACACTGATGTCATGGGCTTGGATTTCAAAGGACGGAATCGAACTTTCATTAAGGATATATTCGTGACAACGACTTAAGCTAACTAGGTAAGTGGCCTTACTATCGGCATGGTTATATTTGATGTTGACATGTGTCATGTGGTTCTGCACATGTCATATATATTGATATGTGCGAATTGTCTATGAATTGATATGCTTATGATATGTTATGTATGTGTTATAATATGTGAATTGTATGATAATAATCATGGTACGATGTGCTCAATAATATGTTTGAGATAGGATACGAGAAGAATGCACAAAACGAAATGTAACGATAGGAGTAAGATACGTTCATGAAACGTTAATGTTAGGTTACATACCAAAGTGCTATGGATATGATAGTTTTATAAAAGAATTCAGGTAGGTTATGTGTAGAAAAGGGATAGGTTTGTGATAGATTGATAGAATGATAGCGTTAGAGTATGTTCCTATGATGATATGATTATGATACGACATGTGAATGTTATATTAAAAGCATGAGACGTTATGTTATGTCTCCTAAATTGTGAGTAAACAACCTGATATGAATAACATGAAATCATGATAAATGACATACAATATAACCTCGATAGAATTATGTATGATATGAGAATTGAAGAATGAGAAACGATATGATATGAATGATGAACGATATGTGAAATGATATGAAAAATGATATGATAGGTACATAACGCTAGCGGGGTTGTATTAAATGATAATGAAAACGAAAAAATGTTGGGACCTCATGCATTATGTGTGCTCGTGCATTGGGGAAAACCCCTATTCTATCACGAGGGTACGGACGCGTACATCCACGAGGCATGCGAAGTATCATTATGTTTTACATAATGCTGTCGTGATAGTTACTAATTCTAATGGGTGTCGGCAGCAGTAGAGCTACCAGAGAAGGCTCGTTCCGACAAGAAAAGGGGCCCAACGGTGTGCGAACTGTCTGGTGAGCCCATACCCGCACGCATGGGCGGTGTGTAGAGTATATGATACACGTCCAAGCTGCCCATAAGATTAGTGCCGTAGGAAAAATAGACTGATATGATAGGTTCCGTCATAGCATTTTGCATGTTCTTGTTGCACAACCTCCAATAGTGGGGTCAATTACATAGTATTTCTTTTAATACTCAAGCCATGTGCTACTACATTTTTCAGGTTAAGGCAAGACATTCTTGTATGGCTGACAACGACATCGCAACTCGAGACCATGGCACATGCATAGAGTATTTGTATTTATTTTCTTAGATTTAGGCTAGAATATGATGTTTTAATTTAAACATTTATTTATTTTATTTAGTATTTTGTTGTGTCGTTTTAAAGGTGTTTTCAAAACACGCAAGTCCATGGCTGTATTTCAAGCTTAAGATTATGTTTTATGAAAATCTAAATGAAGTTTTTCCGCATTCATGTTTATGACATGTATACGGTAACGACCTTAAATTAAGTAGAAAATTTTGGATCATTACACTAAGACCATATATACTTCGATCCAGGTCAAATATCTAACTCTCCACCCCACATATTTACTAAAAAAAAACAAAAACTAACCCCAGCCTAAAGGAACCCAAATTTTTCATAAACTGAGATAGAAAATGAACATTAATGTAGATTTTTTTTAGGTTGGATTTTATATTTTTCAAATTTAAGGAGTTTTGAAATTCTACCCGCACTTACACTTAAAAAAAATATCAATTCCAAAAATTTAGATATAAATAAACTAATATAGTTTATTATGGTGCAACACCCTTATTTATCTACATTGTCGTTTTTTGATCAGCAATGGATTAGTAGAGATTCATCTTTTTCATAGCCTTCGTCATTAACTTATAATTTGTTTGTATTTTATTTTGGATTCTTTTGAACCATATATATAATCATTGCCATACAACAAACATAAGTTTTTAACCACTTTTAAATATATACTTTTTTTTTTCTTTTCTTTTCTCTTTTTTTTTTTTTTTTATGTAGAATGCTAATAAAAAAAAATGGAAAAAATGGAATGGATATTAAATGTGTTGTGTTTGTTAGGTTAAACTTTATTTAGCATAGTATTACTCACACAACGACCCAAAATTTAGATTACACTTTTTTTCTCTCCAATGCCAATCATAAACTTCTCCCAACTCAATTGCATTCAAGTTTCTTCCATTTTTGTGTCCGGAATCGAATTGTAGTAAGTACATTGCTCCTAAAGAAAAGAAAAGATTTCATATCGAGTGAAACAAAGGTGATGACTTGTTCTAAGAAGTCCATTGATGAATGAGCTCGAATACGTATTTGTATTACTGTTATACAAAGGAAAACCCTTCTCATCAACACCATTTTTTAAGCCAAAATTCAACTTTCCCTCCGAAGAAAGAATTTAAATCTTTGATTATTTAGATCTAAATATTAAATTGTTCAGATAAAATTTTAGTGGACTTAAACAAATTTCTAAATCTAAAGGAGAATTGTTGTAAATATTATTTGAGAATAAGGATAACTAAAATCTTCATTTAACTTAGAAAAATAAATAAAATATTGTTTCTTTATCCCACTTTCCAACTTTTCTCTCCACTCATAGGCTTATTCCCCTAAAACACTTGCCAACTAACTTTTTTCTCTCTCAATCTTTAGTGTAGAGCCACTCTCTTTAAAGATTTTCCTATCCGACCCGATGTCGTTGGCATATTACAACTTTTAGAAGGAAATGAAACATTACTTACAAGTGTATGGAAGTCTGTCTAGACGAGTTTTAAGACCTCGAGGAGATGGATAAAAGGGAAAGCCCAAAAATGACTTTTTTTTTTTTTTTACAATTTTTAGCTATGACCTGTAATAATTTGGAAAAGCCAAAGGAAGACGATACAATCTTTTAATGCAACTTAGAATAATTTGAGAAATGCTAAATAGGACAATATCTACTCCAAGTAGACTTGTGTAAAAATTTTTACAATTTTTAGATGGGACTTGGAATAACTTATTTTTAAGATTAGAAAATGATGGGTAAAAATTTATTGAATCATGTTAAGATTAGAAAATGGAGTGTTAGAATATTTTAAATATTATTTTGATTTTAGTATTAGGGAAATATGGATAATAATAGGAAAAATTAAACCTCAAAGTAAGATAATGCGTTAAAAATTTAGGGGGCAGTAGCAAATCTATATTGGCAAAAATGGATTTGTTAAACAATAAGAGGAAAATGGATTGAAAATTGGGTAAAAATTTGTTAAACAAAGGAATCTATTCGTGTCCAAGCCTGAGGGCTCAAAATCTGAGCCAAAATCAAACACTAAGCCTCGTTCAACTGCAAACCAAAAACCAACCCAGTCAGCCCATGCAAATGTCACAATCCAAGAATCTTCATTACAATCGAGGAATCTTCGAACACTGAATTTTATAGACGGTAGTTTAGTGAACTTTTTAAATGAGGAACAACTTGTAGTTGGTCTAGACATGATTAGAGTCATAATGCCTACCATTTCTAATACCAGTTATCATATTGTTCATGCTTATACCGAGGTTATATTGAATGTTATTTATCGTTCTTCATGTCATTCATATCATGCTATACATGCAATTCACAAGACATAACGTAACCTTTTCATGCATTCAACATAACGTTTCATAATACACAAGTCATACAGTAAATACTGTACAAGTCACATAATGCAACCGAGCATAACATACCACATCACATTATATCGCATATCAATTCATGCAAGACAACATAACGTTCACGTTGCATAACATTTACGCATTAATTCATAATGGTCTCAACATACAAATTATGACATGTGTGAAATCATAGGCATGTGCCAACATACAACATACAATTTCTATAACCTACAACAGTAGGGCCACTTACTTGGTTGGCCTAAGCCGAAGCTACTACGACTCCTTCATGCTAGTGCTACTTAACGCTACTCTGTGAAATTTAATTCCGCCGAAGGTGTCAAAAAATCATAAATTAGAACTACGGTAGTAGTTGACTAACCTAATCTTACATGAAATAATTTTAAACATACTCCCATTCATTTAAATAACTATGCCTAATTAGCCATAAATAATATAAACTTTGATTCCAAAAATTTAACTTAAAAGTCTAATTATGATAAAACTGGCACAAAGTTTGGCTTCTTTTATTTATTTTTTATTATTTTTTTTTTTTTTTTAGTTTTCGTTCATACATCATACACGTAAAGAGGAAACTGTCGTCCTCGAAAGTGTCATAATATTGGAATTACTCGGGTACAACTCCTTGATCTCTTCCCTCTGTTTTCACATGGTGTCTTTCGTTTCATAGTCTTGTAAAGATCATTTTCGTTGTACATGTTCTTTTTTTTTTTTTTCTTTATGAGCCTAACAAATAATCTTTTAAGATGTTTTTTTACTAAAAAAAATGTTGTGACAGTTGGTTGGTTTCGTGTTAGAAAGTTGCAATTGACCATCATTCTTTCTTTCTTTCTTTTTTTTTTTTTAGGAAAATTGACGTGAGTTGTTTGCATATATCCGTTTTATGATATTAACCTTGGCATTTCCAATTATTATAGATATTTTCTTTTTGTCCTAATTTGTTACCCTTAAAATGTTAAAACCTAAAATATTACTTAATTCTGAAAGGGTTTTGAGCAGAGTGATACGTGAGTAAAAGAGAGTACATGAATGAACCAAGATTATATCCGATAAAGTGACCCAGAGTATAGATGACTAAGAAATGCTTAAAAAGAATTGAAACTTACTACCTATATCAACGAGATGCACTTTCCTTTTTGTTGGCTTAATCATAAGAAATTCGAGATTAAATGTGCTTTTCTTGGAGCAATTTTATGTTGGAAGACCTCTTGAGAATTTTCGTAGCAAACATGTAAGTAAGGAAAAGACATGCTGGAAGGACTCATGTTTGTCTATGGAGATAGTTTTCACTCTTAGAAGCGAGAAGTAAATAACCTTACAATATTGATAGGGGAATATTAGGGCCATAACGGCCAAATCCAGAGTTTGAAAGCTTGCACATGGGTCGATACAAGTAGAAACTAGAAACCCAACCAAATTATCAACATCCAAAGAATTATAAATTCCCAAAAGATTCCTCCCCTTTATTAGACTTAAATATGCAACATAAAAGAAACCCAAATGCAGTTTTTAACGTTGCATCGTTCTGAAAGCCAATGCGAGTTCTCTGGCCAAAATACTTAAAACGAACCATGTCCATTCGAACTGTTAAAATTGCACCAATACAAAGTCGTATGCTAAAAGTTCATTTCGAATCTCCAGTGCAATTGGGCTCGCTTGTCCAAAACCTGTTCGTTCAAATCATCGTCTTTTGACTTGCAATGAGCATTTAAAATTGAGTTTGTTTGATAATTGTAAATAGTCACTTTCCATTTTCCTTCACGTAAATGCCAATTTTCCACTGCAGCTTGTCCGTTGGAACCTGCAAAACATGTGTTGATAATAATACTTGATTCCAAAGCAAACAATAAGATAATACCAAAGCTAGTTAGAGTTTTCATTTTTTTTAAATACTCAAATTTGTTTTGTTGATGTTTAATCATTTGAATTACACAGTTCATTATATAGCAAAATAAAAATGAATACCTGTTTTGAAAAAGCTGTTAAAGCCGTTTGAGAAGCAGATTTAAGGTTGATATCCACTCTAAAAATTAATTCCTAGGAATGTTTTGAGATTCGATATCCATATTTGTTGCATAGTTGTAAATATCAATTCTTTTTCATTTGCTATTTTTGGTGGACATGAAAAAACATAGTCAGTGTTAAACACACGGTTGCATTTTCTATATTTTCTCCTTAATTATTGTTCTCCAGGGGAGATTTAAGGCAGTTATAAATGGTTGTTTTAACTAGGTTTATCAATTTTTTATTCCCTTTAATCTAAGAAAAAAAAATAGATATGGTTAATAGGAATGAGAGTGAAAAAACAAAATCAAAATTTAGAGGGCGTGGTCGAATGTTCAAAAATCCAAATTCATCGCTAGTCGATATTGTCCGCTTCGTCCACTTTGACACGTTATGTAATATCGTTTGCTTCACGGTTTTAAAACGAATCTTTAAGGAGAGACTTCCACCCTAAATTTTCCTATTTAACCTAAGACCGTTACTTCGTCCACTTTGACACGTTATGTAATATCGTTTGCTTCACGGTTTTAAAACGCATCTTTAAGGAGAGACTTCCACCCTAAATTTTCCTATTTAACCTAAGACCGTTACTTCAGATTTAACCTGATATTTAATGCGGAATTACTTTAATGAACCCTGATTATAAATTCCACATTAACTTCGTGTCTCATTTATTACCTCGGGAATAAACAAATACGAAGAAAAATGAAAAACATTATTGAATTAAATGTCCTGTACTAACCAATGACCTAATAATTATAAACACAACTGAACCTATACTAACCTATACTTTATTAAATGCAAATACAACTCCACCTAAACTTTATTAAATACAAATACAAATCAACCTATAGTTTATTAAATGCAAATACAACTCAGACCAAACTGATCGATACTATTGTCAAATGCAAATACAATTTAGCCTATAATAATGTTATTGTCAAATGAAAATACTACTCAACATATACTAACCTATACTATTAAATTATTATGCAAAAGTATCCTATGCATGTGTCACGAACTCGTGGCTGCGTAGCCTCCGTCAGTCTTATAGGGGCACCTTGCCTTTATGTGAAAAATATAGTACCACGAGGCTTTAGTGTTTTAAGAATACTTAGTAAATGACCCCCTATCGAGGTTATGGTGCAAGAACATGCGAATGCAATGACGAGACCTAGCATTACAGTCTATTCTCCTATGGTACTATCCTAACGGATACATTGGATGTGTACCATATGTTGGATTTTATGTCCTAAAACTCATAGTTTGTAAACAAAAACATATTCATTTTCAATAAAGTTATTATTGTTGTTTATTTAGTAAAAATTGTTATTGAATAAAGTAAACTTTACGATCACTAATCTAAATCCAATAAACTAAGAACACTCTGACTATAGTATGATTACTTGAACTATATGTAGAGACATAAGAGTTGATCAAGTTCAAGTACATAGTCAAAATGATCTATAGTATAAGGATAAGGCTGAGTACCTTATTCTGGGGACACTATGGATGCGGTCCTCTTTTGTATATGATATAAACAATGTGATCACTAAAATTGTACATGTGGAGACATGTGAGTGGGGGCGTCCCATGCAATGAGTATTGCATAAGATCGGACCATGAAGAAAATCACTCTCACTTTATAACGTCGTTTACTACTGAGACTGATTTTCTTTTCATTCGATGACCTAGGTAACTCGATTTTAATCCTGAGCTAACCATGAACTCCTATTTATCCGGAATTATCCTTAGATTTGCATGGGTGAGAGTGGCTCAAGTTCGCCGACTCAATAGGCCTCCCATTTCAGGGGTAAGACTGGGTGAATGGCTGGGAACGTGGGGTGCAAGATGGAATTCACTCCTACCCACTTTTAGGGATAGAAGAGAGATAGTTCCCTTATGCATTGACTCTAGGTCTTGAACAAGGGGCCCCACCCTCTCATTGGCCTGAGAAGGATCCGGTTTACTGGTTGGACCACAAACCAATTGTTCATTAGAGGATTAGTGAGACATAAGAAACAAGAAGTAACTTTAGGGGTAAAACGGTAAATTGACCTAGCTCTAGTTACGAACAACCTGTGAAGGATCGACTTACTAATCATGGTTATATTAAATGTACAGAAATATATCTATAGTGAGGGGAGTGCAACTACTAGGCTATAGTGGAATGTTTTATAGTTAACGAATGTTGGTTAACAAGGTTAATGAGTTTAACCAGTTAATCTTGAATCGTTGGAGCCCATGATCTATAGGTCCATTAGGTCCCTCTGCTAGCTCATACCAGACTAAACCATAGAACAGTGTGAAGAGTGAGTTCAAAGTGTTTGAATTCAAATTAGGGAGAATGCGCTACATATATACGATATATTTAACCGCATTTTTTTATTTATTTATGAATTAAACAAAAAGAGAGAATCTGAGATATTTAATTAAAATTTAAATATCTTAATCAAATATGTGTCGGAATTAATTGGGATTGACATTTGAATTAATATTAAATATTAATGAAATAGTTTAATTAATCATTTAATATTACTTTAATTTGAAATTAATAATTCAAATTGATTGTTGAATCAAAATGAAGAAAGTCAAAATGTTGACTTCATTAAATGGAAAAATCTATGTTAGTGAAATTTTGAGGTGTCAAAATTTGGTTTAACCAAACATGCATGCTTGACAAATAAACCCCACAAATTTTAGTGGAATTTTGAGTGTCAAAATTTGGTTAACTCAAGCATGCTTGCCATATAATCCCAAACATTTGAGTGAAATTTTGAGTGTCAAAATTTGGTGATCTCAAATTTGCATGAACATGCAAACATTGCATGAACATGCAAACATGACTCTATAAATAGAGTGATCATGGTACATGGAAGTTTCTTTTAAGGGAAAAACCTTGAAAAAAATCTCACAAACTCTCTCTTCATATATACAAAATCTCTCCCAAGTTTAGTCACTCACCGGATTCCACAATTTCATTCTAAGGCTGGAGGATAGTGGAGAAAACACTAGTGGTGGTTCGATACCGGTTCGTGAGGAAAAAGAAATTTGAACTACAAAAGGTTAGTATTCAAACTCATTAAGTTTTAATACTTATGAACATGCTAGTTATTTACCATAATTGATGTTCTAAAAGTGCCTAAGATCCAAATTGCTTCCGCATGTGTTATATTAATACCTACACCATATATTATGCACATGGCCCATACGTGCGAGTATGGACCCACGAGTTGGTTCGCACACCCCTAGCCCCTTTCCTTGTAAGGCGAGCATGCTTTGGTATCTCTCTATGCCGGATACCCGTTAGAAATAGTAGCCATCATGGCAGCATTACGTAAAACACGATGGAAGTTATCCTAGCTTGTGGTGTACGCGCCCATACCATCGTGAAGGAATATGGGTATCCCTGAATGCATGAGCACACATTAATGCATGAGGTCCCAATATTTTTCCATTTTCAACATTATTAAATATAACCCCCGCAATCATTTCATTGATATCATACCATTTCTCATATCAGTTATCATATCGTTCATGCTTATATCGGGATTATATTTCATGTTATTTATCGTTCTTCATGTCATTCATATCATTCTATACATGAAATTCACAAGACATGACGTCACATTTTCATGCTTTCAACATAACGTTTCATAACGCACAAACTAGCTAAATCTAATTATGCATAAAAGTTTACTCCAAATGATTTAAACTATTTATACCTAATTACGCATAAATAATTTAAATTGGATTCCAAAATTTAACTTAAATTTAATTATGCATAAAAACTTACTCCTCCTAATTTAAACTAAGTCTAATTATGCATAAAAACTTAATCCCAATAATTTAAACTAAGCCCAATACTGCATAGAAACTGACTCCTAATCATTTAAACTAGGCCTAATCAATCATAAATAATTTAAACTAGATTCAAAAAATTTAACTAGCCAAAAGGTAGTTATGCATACTAACTTTGAACTCTTTCTAAAAATTGAAACTAGGAGGAAAGATTCGAGCAAATTAACCAAAATTTTGGCCTTGAGCCGTCAGAAAGTTTTGGGTTTTATGTCCTAAAACTCATAGTTTGTAAACAAAAACATATTTTATTTTCAATAAAGTTATTATTGTTGTTTATTCAGTAAAGATTGTTATTGAATAAAGTGTACTTTACGATTATTAATCTAAATCCAATAAAATAAAGTGACTATAGTATGATTACTTGAACTATATGTAGAGACATAAGAGTGAATCAAGTTCAAGTATATAGTCAAAATGATCTATAGTACAGGGATAAGGCTGAGTACCTTATCTTGGGGACACTATGGATGCAACCCACTTTTGTAATTGACATAAACAATTGATCACTAAATTGTACATGCGGAGACATGTGAGTGGGGGCGTCCTATGCAATGAGTATTGCATAAGATCGGACCATGAAGAAAATCACTCTCACTTTATAATGTCGCTTACTGCTGAGACTGATTTTCTTTTCATTCGATGACCTAGGTAACTCGATTTTAATCCTGAGCTAACCATGAACTCCTATTTATCCGGAATTATCCTTAGATTTGCATGGGTGAGAGTGGCTCAAGTTCGCCGACTCAATAGGCCTCCCATTTCAGGGGTAAGACTGGGTGAATGGCTGGGAACGTGGGGTGCAAGATGGAATTCACTCCTACCCACTTTTAGGGATAGAAGAGAGATAGTTCCCTTATGCATTTACTCTAGATCTTGAACAAGAGGCCCCACCCTCTCATTGGCTTGAGAGGGATTCAGTTTACTGGTTGGACCACAAACCAATTGTTCATTAGAGGATCGGTGAGAAATAAAGAACAAGAAGTAACTTCAGGGTTAAAACGGTAAATTGACCCAGCTCTAGTTACGAACATCCTGTGAAGGATTGACTTACTAATCATGGTGATATCAAATGAACAGAAATAATCTATAGTGAGGGAAGTGAAACTACTAGGCTATAGTGGTGTGTCCTAGTAGTTAACAAATGTTGGCTAACAAGATTAATGAGTTTAACCGGTTAATCTTGGATCGTTGGAGCCCATGATCTATAGGTCCATTAGGTCCCTCTGCTAGCTCATATCAGACTAACCCATATATGAGTGTGACGAGTGAGCTCGAAGTGTTCGAATTCAAATTAGGGAATATGCACTACATATATACGATATATTTAACCGCATTTTTGTTTTATTTACGAATTAAACAAAAAGAGAGAATCTGAGATATTTAAATAAAATGAGGTGTAAAATTTTGAGGTGTCAAAATTTGGTGAACTCAAACTTGCATGCTTGCCACATAATCCCAAACATTTGAGTGGAATTTTGAGTGTCAAAATTTGGTGATCTCAAATTTGCATGAACATGCAAACATGACTCTATAAATAGAGTGATCATGGTACATGAAAGTTTCTTCCAAGAGAAAAACCTTGAAAAAAATCTCACAAACTCTCTCTTCATATATACTAAATCCCTTCCAAGTTTAGTCACACACCGAATTCCACAATCCCGTTCTAAGGCCAGAGAATAGTGGAGAAGACACTAGTGGTGATTCAAAACAGGTTCGTGAGGAAAAAGAAACTTGAGCGACAAAAGGTTAGTATTCAAACTCATTTAGTTTTAATGCTTTTGACCATGCTAGCTAATTTACTATAATTGATGTACTTGGAGTGCCTAATATCCAAAGTGCTTCCGCATGTGTTATATTAACATCATCAATTGGTATCAAAGCAAGTTTTAGGCACTTTATTTACATTAATTTGAGCATGGTGGGTAATATTTGATGAATGAAATTTTGTGGTTGATAAAGTGGATGTTTTGGGTTTTGACATTTTTGTTTTATACTTCCATTTGATACAATTCTTGTAACAAGCCTAATATGTATGGGCTGTAATGAGTGAAGAAAGGTCTACATTTATAATTCTTGAAGGTTATTTATCTCGCTAATCCTTATAGAGAAAAGAAAATTAAATTTTATCTTCTTTCCTAAGGCTTTTTGACTCTAACTCCTTTTTAGTTATTTTGAAAGGGTATAATTGAGTAATGGAAGGAGTACCTAGGATTAACTCTTGTCCTAAGTCCTTTACTAAAATGAAGGAATTTACTAAGCAAATTCCATCATTGCAAACATGAACTTTTGATAATTTGTAATTGATTTTGAGTTTGTTGTTGTTTGCACCTCTTATGCCCTCAGTAGTTTTCTCAAAATACTTTGTAGGTATTAGGCTTTCTTGAATGCAATTTTGATCGACTCTTGTATCTATGAGAGTCTTTAATGTGATTTTGAAATCATAAATTTTTAAGGTAACGAGAGCGTACCATTTTTGATATTGAAAAGTGGTGATGGCTCCTACGAAGGAACTTTGAAAATCCTCTTCGTCTAGGTTCGGTTGCGCCGTTTCTCTTTGTCCGGGCAGCCTTTCCTGAAGTTTGAGAATTTCTTGGCAAAGCATATAAGATTCTGACCTGGTTTCAGATCTTAATGCTTGTACTTCTTGTTTGAGATTATTAATCTCTCTTTGTAGGTCTTGAGTAGTGAGTTCTCTCGGTTTTTTAAACCTTTGGAAAACTAATTGAAGTTTGTAGGGATTTCTTTCATCCCTTTCAGGTGGCTTAGAGATTGTCATGACATCTCTAAGTCGTTGAGCAATTTTCGGTTGAATTTTTGGATCTTGAACTTTTTCTACTACCTCAAGTAGAATTTATTGATCCTTTGTAAGGACATTTATGCATCCTTCGCACGTCCTTTTTCCTTCTTGTTCGGATTCGTATTTTGTGCTAGAATATGAATCGGATTCTTCTTGAAGTTCAAGGATCTCTCCCTCGCTAGATTGTTCTGAGTCGGTTAGAACTAGTCGTAGTAGCTGATCCTTCAACTCTTGATCAATATCCAACTCATTGATCTTTCCTTTGATCGGACATTTATTAGCATAGTGTCCTTCTCGACATTTGAAGCAAGTTTGCCTTTTCTTTCCTCTATGAGTTTTTGTAGGAGTATACCTTTTCTTTGAATATGTTGGCTTTTGAGATTGCACGGGTTTACTACGATACTTTTCTCTAGGCCTGTATGAATTATAAGGCTTTTGATACGTTTTAACCTTCTTTCTTCTTGAGGTTGAGGGAGCTTATATCCCCTTGCATCCATACTGGTCGCAAAATCGTCCAAGCTCTTTTCTGTTTGATATAGAAGAACTAAGCTTGTTTTGAATCTTTGACTCATTACAAAGCCTGATTCCTTCTTCTATGATGAAGGATGCTTTGGATCTGAATGAAAAAGTTTGCCATGCAATGATTCCATTATACTTTGTCTTAAGACCGTCTTTGATCCTCCTTGAGAAGTGTTTTGGTAGTCCATTGACAAAATTCTCTTTCCAGAATTCCAATGAATTGTCTGTTCTAATGAGAACTTTGCTGAAATACATGTCTTTATTCCATCTAAAATAGCCTAAGGTAGGGCATTTTAGGTTCATGAGTATTTCAGCGGATCTCTCCTGGTATTTCAGGGGGTTGCCAATGAAAAATTTTATGAGGGTATAAACGAGGGTGTTGACAGCATCCTCTATCCTTTCATGTTGTACGTCGATCCAAGTTGATGAACCTTCTTCTTTGATGATTTGAGTAGTTGGACTAGCAACATAGTGGTTTAATATCTGTTGCCGAGTTCCTTCGTCGAGATATTTGTCCCACCACTCTTTGAGCTGCTCCGTAAATCCGGTCACTAAAACTTGAGCTATATGATGGTCGGATTTATGGCCCTATAATTTATATGCACCGGCGGCCATCATTATTTCATTGACAACATTCATTATTAGATAGTCGGACAAAACATCGATATTTCATTCATAGATTGCTTAGCCATCGTAATGAGCTTGAGTTTGTAGCGTCTTTTCTTTGAATTGAATATCCGTAAAAGACGGTTAAGAATACCAGTTTTTCTGATTACTGGTATTATTTTGACTTCTCTTGGAGATTCTTTCAATTTGATTGTAGAAAGGTTCTTCTACCTCATTTACAATCTCGTCTTCGAATTCCTGGATTTCGTCGTCATTGTTAATGACATTGACAGATGAATCTTGAGGTGTTATGGCGGGATTTAGTATCCTATCCAATTTTTCCTCTATCTTGGCTATTGCAGCCTCTTCTTTTGAAATCCTTTTTGTAAATATGTCGAGATTTGTCGGTCTGAGTATTGGGATTGACTCATCAACCTTTGGTATAGAGCTGCTTGCTTATTCCTGCTGAGTACCTAATTTCTTTGAGATTTTTCTCTTGATAGTCTTAAGTTGAATAGCGATCGTGGATAAAATCTTGTTTGAATAATTTTTTTGATGCTTGATATTCTTGATATCCTTTAGGGTCGGATTACCCCTTTCTAGTCCTTCTGGAATAGTTTTGAAAGAACTGGCTTTGACCTTTTCTCCATAGTAGTTGTTAAATTCGACTTCTTCCAACTGAGGATGTTTTGAATATACCTCGCCTCTTCTGGTAGTCTTCCAGCTTTTCTGAGTCAAGGTGCATATTTGCAAAATATTTTCTTCAAACCATTCGAAGAATGATATATTTTCTTCTACGGTTTCCATATGAGAATACCACTGAGCTCTTAACTCATTTCGCTCAGCTTCTTTGTAGGTTTGGAAGAATGCATTTCTTTTTGAAGAGTTAGTGGTTGACATAAAATCTGTCTTTAAAAATTCTTTGTCTATCTGGAAATCAGCTGTAATGATGTTCAGCTGGCTTTCGTAGATGGATTGAGTATCCATATCAGTATGGGTTGGAGATCTCGAGCCATCTTCATAGTGGATTGATGCTCTTCTTTGATCATAACTGACCTCCTTTACTTTTAAGGAGTCATACGTAGGTCTTGAAACTCCCGAAGTATTTGGTCTAGAATTCAAGAATTCTTTTACTTTTAAATCTGACGAAGGTTCTTCGCTAAACTTTATTTCAATGCTTCCATCGTCATGTTCAATGATTTGTAACGGGTTTTGAGATTTCTTTCTTTTTGGAAGATTTACATCTTCTATTTTCCAGAGAGTATTTCTGGTTATTTGATCCTAAGATAGTGTTTTTGGGACGGTCACTGAGGATTTTCCAATATTTGCTTCTATGAGCATGGTTGATCCCTTTGGCGAGGATCTTAATGCTCTTGGAGAGATGTTTGTATTCATGAGCTTATAATAAACTCTGAATATGACGACTGAAGAATGAGTTTCAGCCTTGATGTTCAAATTCTTTGATTGTAAGTCCAGCATAAGTGCTGACAATATGTGTGGGTCATTGAGAGACAAAGTAAAATTTGGATAACAGTTGAAATAGACTGGTCATTCTCTAAATTGGATTGAACCATTCCCAATAAAGAATTTGAGAAGTCTTCATGTCTCTTATCTCGTAGGGAGATAAGGACAGGAATATCTAGTCCAAGTCTAAACAATGATTTTACGGCGACTTGAACAAGCCCAACGTGAAGATAATTAAACTCTTCATGATGTTGGAGTAAAGATTTTTCAAAAAGATTCAGAGATTCCCTATTGCTATGAATTGGGATATTTTTCTCAAAGAATTTGATGCATGATCTTTGAGTAAAATTGAAGTTTCAAATTTAGTAGATAGTTTTAGGATCTACCTTTGGAATAGTCCAATTTTGGAGCTGATCTTCAATTCTTGCAATCTAATATTCTTGATTGACAGTATTTGAGATAGTGAGATTTTCTCTTCTTCTATGTTCATTCGAACTTTCTTCTTCTCCAGTAGAACATTTGATACGATTTGATTTTCTAAGCTTTCTCAGAAATTCGTTCATAAGATGAAGATAGGTAAGACAAGAGATAGAGTAGAATAATTTTTCTCTAAATTTTCCAATTGATATTCAAGAGAGAGCTATCGGCCGATCGATGCCCTCTTTACATTGATGAAGTCATTTTATAGACTTTGGATTTGAACTTAGATTTGAAAGACGTAAACTAAGAGATAAGATCAAATCTAGCAAGACAAGACCTTGCGAGATCTGTTTTTCAAAAAGTTAGAAAAGACCTAAAGTAAACTAATAATTTACAAAGACAAGCACTATTAATTCACATGCGAGCCTTTACTGTGTGGCTGACAAGTTGTCAATCTCTGTTTTGTCTCTAATAAAGATGTCAGGTTATAGATAAGATTTTCTTCAGAATTTTTCATATGACTAAGCACCCGAGCTTGCCAACGAACTTACTGCACTTCCCTCGTCTTACCACCTGGAACACAAGGGCTATTAGCTCAGCTATCACATACTCCAAATTCCTCTGAATTTCTCTCATCTTCCTCCTGATTACTGCGTTCTCGTTCTTAAAGATTGAATCGAGCAAGCAGAGCCTTCAATCACGAAATATCAATGTTTAGTTTTTGGGTTTTCCTTTCTCAGATTTAGAAGAAATCTGAGAGCCTTTTACCATTTCCCTTCAAACTTTTTATATTAGTCGCCAGTTTGGTGAAGTAACAAAACACTAAAAATGCACCCAACTTGTAAGCTAATTTAATTTGCCGTTGAGGGAGCTCGAGAAAAACATAGAAATCCAATTAAAGGCTCCAAGCAAGTTAATCGTGTAAGATATATTTCAAGCAATTTTTGGACCTAAGGAAGAAGTTTCAAGAAGACACAAGGAGTGGAAATCAGGACAAGTTTCAGACTACGTTGCTTAGAACATATGAAGCCTTGAGCATAAGTATTCAAACTATGCTGCTTGTAACGTATGAAACCTTGAGCATAGGTTATCAGACTGTATCGCTTGGAACGTGTGAAGCCTTGAGCGTAGGTTTTCAAACTATGTTGCTAAGAACATTTGAAGCCATAGATGCAATTTTTACACTACACCGCTTGAAATGTCAGAAGCCTTGGGTATTGATTTCAGACTATACCACAGGGAACACATGAAACCCTAGATGCAAGTTCAAACTCCATCGTTTGAAATGCAGGAAACCTTGTACGTAGGTTACAACTGTGTCACTTTGAACACATGAAGCCTTATAAATGTTCTCAAGTTCAAGTCTACTACCATAAATCCTAAAGGGAGAGTTTTAGAGAATAGAACGAGAAGCAAGAAAAAGAACAAAGAACAATAACCACGAAAAAAAACTAATGATAAGGACAAGAACTATACCTCGTATATTTAATATTTGATATATCAAATAAAATAAATATAATTTTTCTCATCTATGTTTAATATATATTATATATCAAATTTCAATTTCAACCCTTTAGAATATACTTTTCATTTAATATATCTAAACAATTATATTAATTTGAACCCTTCAAATTATAATATATTTTCGCCACAAATATTTAATTGGTTGGATATATTAAATATTAGTGGGAACATTTCCCATTTTTGTTTCAACTAAATTAAACTTTTTAGGGGATGAATCTAAGATGGAATAGTTAAGTAATTAAACTCTTTAATTAATCAATTTTCATTCAATAACTTTAGGTCACTCCACCATAGACTTCGAGCTGCATTATAGGATAATTTATGTAAATTGATATAATCATTACAAGCAAGTTGCCCCATCATGAGTTGTTTGTAATTTTTTATGATCTAATCATAAACAAAGTTCGTCTCGGTCAAGTGAGAGTATGTGACCCCATTGTTTGTGCCTCGAAATTAGAACTTAAGGAAACTACTCAACTATGTACCCTATATAGGAAGAAGGAAATTTTATCTCAGTGAAATTATATTTCAAGCTCTCTATTTGGTCAAGTTCCTAAAATTGCAGGCATATTGAATCAACTACAAAAGTCATTCTCGCTTATGCACATCAAAGGACAAACCCTAGCAGGTAGGAGTTCATAACTCACTCAAAATTAAGATTGAGTCACATATGATCATATTGTGAAATATTAATCTTCTTCGTTAACGAACTTATTAAAAGATATTAAATATTTCATGATCAATTCTTATAGAAACTCATTGTATAAGATACCCCCACTCACATGTCTCCACATGAACGATTTGGATCAAACAATTTGTAACAATTACAAAGTGGGTCATATCAATAGTGTTACTAGGATAAGGCACCCAACTTTATCCCTATACTATAGACCCTTTAGGTTATTACTTCAACATTATTCTCTTGTATGTAAACCATATATTGTTCACGATTACATTAGTAACATTTGATTTTTCATACCATAGATAATATTAAATTAAATTAAAATAATCAAAATTATTATTAAAAATTAAATAATTAATTACGAAGCTTTAGGGCATAAATTCCAATATCTACCACGAAATCAATTGTTTGTTTAAATAAATTTTATGAACCTTTTAGTCCATGGCAACATTTTATTATATTATTTTAAAGAATTTTTTGTTTTTGTACATATTAGGCATTTCATGCATGTTATAATGACTTTATTTTTAAAGGAAAAACAGAGTCACTACACAAAGTGCCGCTTATGCATTGCTTTAAACCTATTTTACTACTTTGTAGACTTTGGAGGAAAGGACAGAGAAGATTAATATTTTACAAGTTAATCATATGTGATTTGATTTTAATCTTAATCATAGTTTGAATCATGAATATGGTTTACCGTGGGAAGTCTAGGGGTTTCTTTGGTTTCGGAGTCTTGGTTCTTTGTTCTTAGCAATTTTTGTGCCTTGGCATTGTCTTGGTCCTTTGTTCTTAACCATTTTTGTGACTTTAGTTCCTTTTAATAGACTTCCAAGCCCATTTTCAAGTGTCATGCATGGTAATTACTTCCATAATTGTTTTGTAATTTCTATTAAAAAGATTCTTGGAGAATAATTATTCCTAACCTTTCTTTTTTCTTCGAGTATCCTTGCAATAGAACTAAAGTAATAAAAAAAAAACTTAAAACACCCCATCAACGCACTTAAACTACATAAAACTCTCTCGCTTTCCCTATAAGGTTTAGCTCTCCATACATACTGAATTAAACAAGGGAGTCCACATCTTAATCATAAAAAATTGATAGAGTAAGAAAAGAAAGTAGAAGATTAGAAAGTTATCCTTCGATGGAAGTTTCCTTCCTTTGAGCTCCATCGTCGACCTCTTTACCTTAATCTATCCTTCTTGGTTTTCTTTTTTGTGCTGTCAACAACTACTGGATTAAGATTTTTCTTCTTCTTCCACTCAGTTTGTCCCCCACATTTCACCTTGCACTTACAAGTTCAACAAGAAAAATAATACATTCAACATTTCCATAGTGTTTACTCAAAATACTTCTGGGATGAATGTCATTCCCTTTACGTTTGATTTTGTGACTTGACATCATAATTTATTTCATTAACTCTCTCTTGTCATAACATTTTTTCTCTTCAGAATCCTTCATGTCATCCTCTATTCTCTGGGAGCCTCCATTTGTGGTGCAAATCACCCAAGTCTTTAAGGATAACTATATAGGTTAACACTCATTCTCTATGAGCTCACCTCTCTTGCTAGTATTCTAAAGTTTTCATAATAACCAAATTTGTGATGCAACTCACGTGAATAATAAGGATAACTTTTTCTCTTTCTCTCTTTTTTTACATTCCCATTACCTTTGATTCAGACACCTCTATTAGTAATGCAGATTGTCTCACAACGAGCAATTGGGGTAATTTGTTTGTTTTCTTTTTTTCATAGCATTGAGAGTTCAAACTTTAGGATGAAGAAGAATGGTCTAGGATTTGTATATATTCTTTTTTTTCTATTATTTTGTATGGGGTGATAGAATTGTTTTAATACATCTAAACTTAAACTAGTCATTGCCCTCAATAAGCATTGGTGTGGGTGTGGAATAATTCTTTAAAGTAGCTTGAGGTGTGGAAGTTCTTGGTTATTGTCTTTGTTGGGAAAATGGTTTAAGGTTGGTGAATAATGGAAATTTTTTCTGACAAAGATGGATTATAATAGATTGGATCGTCACCTTGTATGAAGACTCCTTTCAATTTGTGTTTTAATTTCATTTTTTTTTTTTATATCTATTAAGTAAACACACCTCTCATATCACTAATTTTCTCTCAAGAAATTTACCTTAGGTAGTATGCCCATGTCTACTAACTCTTGCTCAAAATAACAATGGCTATACATAATGGGTCCCGTGCTTGATCTATACGCCTAATTGGTTCAGGCAAAAAAGCTATCATGATACATGCCTGAAGAAAATAATCATGACTTCATGGATAGACAACAAAATAACTAAGTAGTACATGGGTGCAAGTGTTTCTAAGTAGTTCAAATCAAATTGGAATAGGTGGGTAGATAAAGAACTCCCTTTCTTTTGTACTTATTTTTTCTTTTCAGCAATTTGCTACTTTGACCGCAGTTCTGAAGCAAATTTTTTATTTCTGTCTTTCCTTTCTTTTTATTTCCTTGTTTCTTATTAGAGATGTTATTAGTTTTTTTCTTCTAATCTTTAGCAAATCTCAAAGAAACATTTATGCATTTGGTGTAAAATGATTTAGCAGTGATGGATCTTCAAACAAATTACCTTCGTTGTACATAACATTGTGTTCCCACAACCCGTTTTTATCTCATTTCCTTAATGATGATAAATAATTATGAAAAGTAACATGAGACGTAACGATTTATTTATTACTTGCTACTTGTTATAGTGTATACTTGCACTTATTCTTGTGAATTTTACATCATCTTATTATATACACCCACAAGCAATCAAGTTTTTGGCGTCGTTACAGGGAAACCTAATCTTGTTATTTTACTTGTAGATTTTGTGAGTTGAAGCCAAAAAGAAGCCATAATAAGCTTAATTTTCTACTGCGACAGAATTTAATTTAGTGCTGCAGAATTCTGTGTATGAACCCATCTACGGATTTGGAATTTATTTTGGATCCCAAAATAGAGAGCACCTTAAGGCTAAGGTTGAGGGAGCAAATGAAAATGGTAGAACATAACACACCGCATATATAACTTGGAGCTCAACTGAATTGGTAATTTGAAAATCCAAAGAGATGGCTAATCAAGAGAATTGCTAGTGAGGCTATACTTAGTAGATGACAGAAAAAGAGTTATCTGAGCATACGCACACCTAATTTTAGAAGAGCTTCATGCATTATTAGACTGGAAATGCAGGCAACCACTTTTGAGCTAAATTTCCTGATGTTTCAAATGTTGCAAACCATTGAAAAATTTCATGGACTACCGTCTAAAGATCCACACCTACATCTAAAGTCATTTTTTTTTGGAGTTAGTGACTCATTTAGATTCAAAGGAGTCAACCAAAATGTGATTAGATTTAGTTTATTTTCTTATTCTTTAAGGGATGGTTTAAAGTCATGGTTGAATTTTTAGGGAACAATTGACTCTTGGAATAGTCTAGTAGAAAAAGTTTTGATAAAATATTTTTCCACCACTAGAAAGGCATGGTTCATAAATGAGATTGTTGCTTTTCAAACATTGGAAGATGAGACATTAAGTGAAGCTTGGGAAAGATTCAAGGAAATACTTAGAAAGTGTCCTCACCATGGATTACCTCATTTTATACAAATGGAGACTTTCTACCATGGATTGAATATTGCTACTAAACAAGTGGTGGATGGTTCTGCCAATTGAGCTATTTCGTCAAAGACATACAATGAAGCATATGAGATCTTAGAAAGAATAAATCCAATAATTGTCAATGGGCATCATGTTAGGAGCAATCCAGGGAAGAAGATCCGAGGAGTACTTGAAGTTGAGGTTGTCTTTTATCAACGCTCAATTAGCTTCGATGAATAATATCCTACAAAATCTAGCGTTGTGACAAGGCTTAGTGACCAAAGCACCCGTCCAAGCTGCTGTAGTAATGACCCAAACAACACCTAAATCTTGTATATATTGTGGAGACAAACACACTTTTTGATCAATGTCCAAGAAATCTGGCCTCAAATTTTTATGTGCGAAATCAAGCTAGTCAAGGTAACCCGATAAATAATTCATTCTCAAATACTTATAATCCAGTGTGGAGAAACCATCCAAATTTCTAATGGAAGGGACAATACTTATAAAACCAACAAATGCTACCTAAAGCAAATTACCCTCCGGGTTTTTTGGATTACAAAATCAATTGGTATATGATCCTCAACAAACCACCACCCAAAGGAAAGTAACTAGTCAAGCTTAACACACACTAAGAACATCTCTTGAGAGCCTAATAAAATAATATATGGCCAAAAGTGATGTTGCGATACAAAAGTCAACAAGCATTATTGCAAAATTTAGAAATTCAAGTAGGTCAATTAGCAACTGAGTTACAAAATAGACCTCTTGGAAAGCTGCCAACGGATGTCGAAACACCAAAAAGAGAAGGAAAAGAGCACTGTCAAGCAATAGAGTTGAGAAGTGGGAAAGAAATACTAAGTAGGTGATAAAAAATTAAAAAACACGTTGATAGTCACTCTCAAGAAGTTGTTGTATAGAAAGAGTATAATAAAAATTATGCAGAAACTGCGGTAGAGAAAGAGCACAACAAAAATTATGCAGAACCTGTGTATTCTCCTAAAAAGAAAACAGTAGTCAGCAATGGACAAGAAAACAAAACATACACACCAACACCAAATTTTCCACAAATAATAAAAAGAAAGAAAGAGGAAGTCCAATTTGATATGTTTATAGATATTCGGAAGGAAATTCATATAAACATATCATTAGTGGATGCTTTGAAGCAAATGCCAAATTATGTAAAAATCTTGAAGGATGTGCTCACCAATAGAAGAAAGTTTGAAGAATTCAAGGTGGTGGCATTAAATGAAGAGTGTAGTGCAATATTGAAACACGAGATCCCACTAAATGTATAGTGTAGTGGATCTTATTTTTCATTATTGCACTACACTCTTCATTCAACGTTAACACCTTGAATTCTTAAAATTTTCTTTGATTAGTGAGAATATGCTTCAAGAATTTGACATAATTTGTCATTTGTTTCACAACTTTCACTAATGGTATGTTTATATGAATTTCCAAAAATATATCAATGAACTTCTTAAAGTGGCCTTGCTCCTTTCTAGGTAGAAAAAGAGGTTTTAGTATGTGTGTTATGTCCTATTTTTCATTGCTGATTGTTGTTTGCGTTTTAGAAGACTGCATTATTTGTGCATAATTTTTGTTGTGCGTCTTCTGTTTGGCACTTTTCAACTTTCTCTAATGTATTCAGCTGTCTATGGGGATGAATATTGCATATTTTCTTAATTTCACCTACCTTGTTGAGTATTTCTTATTGTTCAATTCTATTTCTTGACATTGCTCATTTTCCTCTCTTTTTGGCATTTCGGTATCTGCTAATACTTTCCAAAGAGGTCTATTTCGTAACTCATTTGCTAATTGACCTACTTGAACTTTCAAATTTTGCAAGGATGCTCGTTGACTCTATATCATTACATCTTTTTTTGCCATATATTCCTTTATTAGACCTTAAAGCGATGTTCCCAGTATGTGTTGAGCTTGGTTAGTTCCTTTCCATTGGGTGTTGCCTTGTTGAGGACCATGTGCCATTTGATTTTGTAATCCAAAATCGTGAGGGTAATTTGCTATAGGTGATAGTTGATGATTGTATGAGGTTTGTCTCTTCCATGAGAAGTTTGGATGGTTTCTCTACCATGCGTTGTAAGTATTTGAGAATGGATTATTTTTCTTGGTTCCTTAACTAACTTGATACCCAAAAAAAAAAAAAAAAAAAATTGAAATCGGATTACTCGAACATTGATCAAAAGTGTGTTCTTCTCCATAATATACACAAGATTTCGTTGTTGTTTGGCTCATTGTAGCGACAGTCTGGAATGGTACATTAGTCATTGAGCCTTGTACCAATGCTAGATTTTTTAGAATAGTAGTAACAAAAGCTAATTGATCGTTGATAGAGGTCAAAGCATCAACTTCAAGTACTTCTCAAGTGTTTTTTCCAGAATTGCTCCTCACATCAGCCTATTGACAATTGTTAGATGCTATTCTTTCTAGAATCTCATAAGATTCATTGGACGTCTTTGATAAAATAACTCCATTGGTCAAAGCTTGCACTAATTGTTTAGTAGCAATATTCAATCAATTGTAGAAAGTCTCCATTTGGATAAAACATAGAAAGTCCAACAGTTCTTGAAACTTACTTTGGTACTTTGTAGGCTATGGTGTTAGGATCGCACAACAACGCACACACTTGATCTAGATGAACACAAAAAACAGGATAGAGAAAATGCAAGGACAACTCTAGTGAAGGATTTATATTGATGACTAAGTATGCACAGTAAGAGAGAATACAGAGAATATAAAAGTATATTTTCAAAGCTCTGTCCAGAGGATATATATATATGGTTTAGCTTACTATATTTAGCTTTACCAGATATAACCATCTACTCTATATAACTATTTACCATATATAGCTTTACCCGATATAACTTTTTACTATGCATAGCTATTTACTATTTATGACAATTTACTTTATATGTCATTTAACAAACATAGCTTACTATGTATAACTGTTGACTCAGCTATAAACAAGAAGCCATAAACAAGCAGCAGGCTTCATAACCTTATTCTCTCACTTGGAGACTGATCCAGTCAACCAAGAATTTCATTCTCAAACAATCATGAATATCTTCACTGCACCATACCAATTGAGGTTTTGTATTACCTCAATATTTCAACATCAACACATTTTGTCAACATGTTTGCTGGATTCTTTGCACCCTCTATCTTTTCAAAAACACATCACCATCTTTCATTAACTTGCAAGTGAAATGGTATTGCCTTCCGTGTTTTATCTTTAAATGATAGACTGGGTTCCTCACCAACTGTATGGCACTCTAACTATCTCTATAAAGAATCTTTTTGTGCAGCTTCTTGCCTAATTCTTCCAGATAGTCAATCATCCATATCGTCTTCTTTTCAGCTTCAGCTATTGCCACGTACACAGCCTCAGTACAACGCATTTTTGAAGCCTAGATGTTCCATCATCCATGGCTTGCTCCCACTTGGTTGTATCCTCCAACTGTACGGCCTCCTCAAAGGGTCGTGGTTCCCTTTTATCAGCAACAGATAGTGTAATGAAGATACATATATATCTAGTACTCTGATAGTACTAGATGATCTTTTCAACACCAGTTCAGGTGTCACTTGCTCCACTTCTAATTCCTCTGCAGTAGTCTTAGAAGTTTCATGAGTATCTGCTACAACATCACTAGGTGAGTTTTCTTGCAACTCAATCTCAACTCTCACTTGCTTCGTGGTCTTGGAACTATGCTCCACATCTGGTTCCTCAACAGTAGTCTCAGGAGTTTCATGAGTATCTGCTACAACATCACTAAGTGAGTTTTCCTGCAACTCAAGCTCAACTCCCAATTGCTTCGTTGTCTTGGAACCATGCTCCACATTTGGTTCCTCAACAGTAATCTCAAGAGTTGCATAAGTATCTGCTACAACATCACTAGGTGAGTTTTCCTGCAACTCAAGCTCAACTCCCACTTACTTCGTCGAACCTTGCTCCACATATGGTTCCATTTCCAACCGCACTTTCTTCAATTCTCTGGTGGTCCTTGTAAAGCTAACTCATTTCTGCTTGCTCATAACGTAGTTCTCACAACGACCCACATCAACAGATTTCATATCTTCTAAAACTCCTTTCGCAGCCAGCATCTTCATTCCTTTCACGCTCATATTTCCAAGTCTATTGTGTCATAGACTTGAATTTGAAGCACTCTCAACAACAGCAACTATGTTCATACACCCTGCACTGGTGTATAAGGTTCCAGATTTTGTGCCACGTGCTACTACCGTAGCACCCTTCATAATCTTCCATGAACTCTTAACTCTGTTGCATAACCTGTGCTGTCCAACTGACCAATAGAGATCAGGATTTTCTTGAGACCAGGAATATATCTAACATCCTTTAATGTCCACTGATTCCTTTCGGAGTTTTTATGAAGACATCCCATTTTCCTTTAATCTCCAAATCTTTGTTGTTGGCAAGATACACCTTCTCGAAATTTTGAAACTTGAAATTTCGGCAACTCTTTATTTGGAGAAGAATGAAAAGATGCACCTGAATCCTAGATTCTCCAATGTCTTCTGCTGAATTTATAGAAACATCATCATCTTCATATTTGTGATTCTGCTTCCTCTTTGGTCTTGTACAACCTGTCCGAAAGTGACCTTTTTCTCCACAATTCCAACACGTTACGTTTGGTCTATTTGGAGATTTTTCTCGGTTATTTGATTTTGATCGCCCTTTGTTTGGGCCCTTCGGTTTACTTCTTCACCGTTGGTCAAGACTGAGAGCACTACCAGATGAATTTCCAATTTCTCATTTGCGAGTACTTTCGCTGAGAACTACATCTCGAATTTCATCAAACTTCAGTCTATCAGATCCTCAAGAATTAATTTCCACCGAACTTAGTTGACTTACAATCATATTGAATTCATTTATATGATCCACAACAAATCCACCTTCAAACATTTGTAGATCGAACAATCTCTACATCAAATACTCCTTGTTCATAGCCGACATTTTTTCGTACATATTCGACAACGCCTTCATTAGATCTGACATTGTCTTCTCCTTGAT
The DNA here is from genome assembly GCF_002738345.1 of Cucurbita maxima. Classification (NCBI taxonomy): domain Eukaryota; kingdom Viridiplantae; phylum Streptophyta; class Magnoliopsida; order Cucurbitales; family Cucurbitaceae; genus Cucurbita; species Cucurbita maxima. The sequence continues at coordinate 101,069 of NW_019272093.1, read as the reverse complement.
GATGTTAAACGCCACGTTTCTGGATAGCGTCAACCGGATAAGCCGTAAGGCTTTTCGATCCTTGAGCTTCCACTGCTCCGTGGTCATGGTATCCGGCATCACTCCCAACAGGGACTCGTAAAGATCTTTCTGGTACAGATAATCTTCAATCTGCATCTTCCAGAAACAGAAATCAGATCCATTGAACTTCTCAATTTCAATCTTTGAACTTTCCATCTTCACAGATCGTGGTGACTTCCAATTTCAATCTTTGAACTTTCCATCTTCACAGATCGTGGTGACTTTCACCTGGCTCTAATACCAGTTGTTAGGATCACACAACAACGCACACACTCGATGTAGATGAACACAAAGAACAGGATAGATAAAATGAACGGACAACTCTGGCTAAAGAATTTATATTGATGACTACGAGTATGCACAGTAAGAGAGAATACATATAATATAGAAAGTACATTTTCAAAGCTTTGCCGAGGAGATAAATATATAGTTTAGCTTACTATATTTAGCTTTACCAGATACATCCATCTACTATATATAACTATTTACCATATATAGCTTTACCCGATATAACTTTATACTATAGCTATTTACTATTTATGACAATTTACTTTATATGTCATTTATCAAATATAGATTTACTATGTATAACCGTTGACTTAACTATAAATAAGCAGTAGGCTCCATAATCTAACATATGGAGGGTCGGCTAGAGCAGATTAATATTTCACAATATGATCACAATCTTAACCCTGAGTAAGTTATGCTCTATTGACTATGAGAGCTTCTCTTTTGATTTGTTGGATGGTAATGACTTTTGTAGTGGATTTAATATGCCTACAATCTTGGGAATTTGACCAAATAGGGTACAAAAACATTCTCTTGGGAGATAAAATTAACTCATTCTCCAATAAGGAAAAGTAGATAAGTACTTCTTTTATAAATGTTGATTTTAGAACTTGAAGAATGAAGCCTCGCTTTCTTATTTTGGAACGATCAACTTTTTGAGACTTTGAATCACAAATTGCTACATAGACTTGAGGGTAAAACAGTGATAAAATTATTCCTTTTTAAAATAGATGAGTCAAAAGTAATTCAAGACATTAGAAATATAAATTTACCTTACGAATTTGAAACTTATAACACGTGTCCATGGAAGTTATAAAATGTTTACAAATAAATACACTGTTTTGAAACAATATTAAAGCATAAAATAGTGACAATGATACAGATTTAATAGTCCTTGTAGCTACACAACTCTTGCATGCTCCCACCATCAATCATCCATCAAAGATTGTTTCTTTAGCCAAGTGGTTAAGGCGTGTGCTTGCTAAGTACATGAGATTTCCCTCAGATTTTAAATTTCATCGCTTGGAGGTAGGTTTTAAGATTTCATCGCTTGGAATATAAGAATCCTTCAATGTAGGTTTTAGACTATGTCGCTTGGAACATGTGAATCCTTAGGTGTACGTATTGAAATTATGCTGCTTGAAACTTAAGAAGTTTGAGACATAGGTTTTCAGACACAAGTTTTAGATTACACTATTTTAAACATAAGAAGCTTTTGGCGTGGATTTCAAATTGTATAGCAAGGAACACATGAAGCCTTGAATGTAGGTTTAATGCATGAATGCAAGAAGCCTTGACGATTAAGTTGCTTGCAATGCATGAATTCATGTATATGGGCTATCAGGTTGTACCTTAAAGTCTAGGAAAGTGTCTTAAGGAACAGAAGAAGAGCTAAGGAAAGGACCAAGATAAAAAAACCTAAGGACCTGAGTTTTAAAAACAAGAATAAAAATATGATAAGAAAGAGTACGGTTCCCTAGCACACTGAAAAGACACAATTAAAAATCTACTGATAGGCTACTTACTTAGTCTTTATACTTAATCCACATTTTCCATATTTTTCTGGTATAAAGAGTTAGTTATGAATAGAGGACACTAGAAAGTGCCATAGACAAGCCTTATTTGTCATCTCCAACCTTTTTTGTTTTAAATATTTTGTGTCATTTCTTTATTTTGTGTGTAAAACTACTTATGTTAGAACTCTATTTTGATATAATGTAAACATATATGTATATTATATTTTAAATACTTACTATTCTCGTTATGTTCTTCCTTTTCTTATTCCTATAGGATTCTTTCACAGTAAACTCGGTAAATTCTTGTCCCAGAATTTTATGCCTTTTTATGCTCGTTAAGCTAACAAAAGTTGCAATCTTTACTTTCGATAAGCTCGAATATTGGGTCATGAAACATCATTATCTTCGAAAGAGATTTAATTTCTTGTTCTTAGTTGAGGGAGGTTTTAGGAGAAGAATATTACCCAGACGCAACCGAACTTCCAAAGTAGAAGGAACTAATCCATCTGACGCAGAATAGTTGCACTATCACTACCTATAAGAGAGAATTTATAAGATTAAAAGCAGTTTACCCCTCAACTGGTTGACACAAAGATGAAGTTGGCTCAGAAGTTTGTCCTAACAATGGACGAGAATATCTATAGTACAATTGAGGTCATAGCTCTTACTACTTATGCTAGTGTCCAGACAACAGCTAAGGCTATTGAGGAAGCTAAAGTTCGAGAACTCCGAGGGTCAAAACTCTAGAAAATGAAGTGTCAAAAATTAACTGTGAGGTCTAGAAATTTAATATCAAACTTTTCATATATTTATCCCAATATTTTAATAATTCTTTTGATTTTAGCATTAGAAAAAAATATAGATAATAATAGAAAAATTAACATGAAAATAAGATTAATGCTTAGAAATTTAAAGGCACTGACAAATCAAAATTGGCAAAAATCTATTGATAATTGGGTAAACAATACGAAGAAACGCAAAAGAAAAGGGAAGATCAATCGAATCTATTCATGTCCTAGCTCGAGGCTCAAAATCTGAGTCAAAATCAAACCCTCAGCCTCGGTTGACTGGAAACCCAAACCTCAAATCTTTGTCCTAACCAAATAGGTTTGTATTGGTAAAGACCAAGTTTATTCTACGACTCTACAAAAAATGGTTAAATTTTCCGCAAAATAAAATAAATGGTATTTAAAACATAGCATTCAATAAAACAAAATAGTGTTCATACGTGAGAAATTAAAACAAGGCAAACAGTTTAAAAACAAAATAAGAAACAGACACAAAACATTTTAAAACAAAGAGGTTGAGGATGACGGGTGAGACTTGTCTATGGCAATTGCTCCAGAGTTCGCTCCCGACCTCAACCAGTTTCTTATTACTTAAAAAAATGGAGAATAAGGAATGAGTACAAGATTCAGTATGTTGCCTACTTGGAGGCTCTTAATCTTGTCATTGATATGCTCAGGTACCACATTCTTTATTTTCTTTTTCTTGTTCTTGTTCTTGTTCTTGTGGTAAGTACTTTGGCCCTTTAGTTCTTGTTCTTGACTTGGGTTCTTACCTTGCACTTTTTTTTATGAAATACTTGCAAGAATCTCTTGGATTTTCATATGAACTCTAACTCAAGTATGATCTAAGGTTAGATGAAAGAAAAACTCAAAGAACTATGAGTTAAGACCCTAAACTGATCAAATTGTTCGATAATTAGGTAACGTTAGAATAACCTGCTAGATGAACTCTACTGCCTATGAAATTTTAATGCTGAGCATATTATAGCATGTTGAGGTTATATATGAAGTTTGGTGGTCATTGGATAAGGATAAGTAGATAAACCAAGAAACGGTGCGAAATGACCATAATGCCCCTATGGATATCTACCAACGGTTCATGACCTAAATGACCTCCAAATGCTATGAAACTCTGAAGTAGATCATATATTATGATGTTTGATAGTTTGGTGAAATTTTACAAGCCCATAATGCCCCTAAGGATATCTACCAACGGTTCATGACCTAGATGACCTAGATGACCTCCGAGCTAGTGACCTTTATGGTCTATCAAGGGGAGTAGTCTAAGGTCACGGAGGAACAAGAAGAGAGCAAGTTACCTTAGCCACAAATCAAGAACCTCCTAAGACCTTCCACGGTACAACATGCTCATGACTTAGACTACGCTGCTTGGAACACATGAAGCCTTGAGCATAGGTAAGCAGACTGTATTATAGGGCAAGCCCTTGATACAGTATTAAGACATCGCTTGGAAAGTAAGAAGCCTTGGATGTAGGTTTTCAAACTATTCCGCTTGGAATGCATGAAGCCTTGGGCATAGGTTAAGCAGACTATATTATATGGCAAGCCCTTGATGTAGTATTAAGACTACATCGCTTGGAATGCATGAAGCCTTGGCCATAGGTTAAGCAAACCATATCAAAGAGCAAGCCTTAAGATGCTGTAAGACTATGCCACTTGGAATGCATGAAGCCTTGGAAGTAGGTAAGCAGACTGTATTATAGGGCAAGCCCTTGATGCAGTATTAAGACTACATCGCTTGAAAAGTAAGAAGCCTTGAATGTAGGTTTTCAAACTATTCCGCTTGGAATGCATGAAGCCTTAGCCATAGGTTAAGCAGACTCTATTATAGGGCAAGCCCTTGATGTAGTATTAAGGCTACATCGCTTGGAATGCATGAAGCCTTGGCCATAGGTTAAGCAGACCATATCGAAGGGCAAGCCTTAAGATGGTGTAAGGCTATGTCACTTGGAATGCATGAAGCCTTGGACGTAGGTTAAGGTTGTGTTGCTTGGAATGCATGAATCCTTGGACACAGGATTGTCAGGTGCATGTCTAGTGCCGTAAATCCTAGTGGGAGTGTCTTGGAGAACAAACCAAGAACAGAACAAGAACCTAAAAAGTACCAAGAACAAGAGAAAGATTAAGGACTAGAACATGGATCAAGAGATCAAGGACTAGAACATGGATCAAGATCCTAGTTCTAAGGACAAGAACAAAGAATAAAAAACCATAGTACTAAGGCCCTTAAAGGAAAACCAAGGTTTTAGAATTTAAGGACCAAGGTCCTCCAGAAAGATCAAGATAAGAACCCCATGTAAAGAACAAGAATTAAAGGGCCTAAGTACTTACAACAAAAACAGAAACAAGAACAAGACAAGAACAAAGAAAGTGGTACCCTAGCATATCAAGAACACGATTAAGAGCCTACAAGTAGGCTACTAAGTCTTCTACTCATTCCTTATTCTCCATTTTTTCCAGGGGATAAGGAGCTGGTCGAGGTCAGTAGTGGACTCTGGAGCATGTGCCATAGACTAACCTCACCCGTCATCCTCAACCCTTTTGTTTTAAAATATTTTGTGTCTGTTTCGTATTTTTTTTATTCAACCATTATGTCGTATTTTAAATTAGTAATGCGTGCACACTATTTTGGTATAATGTAAATTATGTTTTAAATTTTAATGGTTTTATTTAAAGAGAAAAATTTACCCGCCTTTTTGAGACATCGCGTGTCAGCCTGGTCCTTACACCCATGCTCCTAAAACAGTGTCATTTGCTTCATTTGTGTTACCTGTAATAAAAAAAAATAAATTCCAAAAATTGAATCCAACAAAAACAAACGAGATAAGATATCAATTATCTTATCACTACCTCTATATTGGCTTAAACATATTGATTAAGGCCGTATAGAAAACCTAAAAACTCGAAAAACTTGAAAAATCCAACCAAACTAACTCAAAATTGGGTTACATAGAATATTTAGTTGGGTTGGGTTATTTTTTCTAGAAACATATTGGTTTGGGGTTTGGTTTGGTTTTCGGTCTCAAAGAAGAAAAAATTTGGGTCAACCCGAATCGAACCGAGTCCAATACTTTAAGCTTCAGCCTTCCACTTTTGGGTTTTCTTTTTATTCTTTCAACATTGTTGCTACCCTCGATCTTTCTCATCCGAAGCTGCCTCCTGCCACCGCTCGTTGCTTACAGTTGCATGCTATTCCAGCTCTCACTCTCAATCACACGACCAATCAACCAATCATAATAACTAGTCACACAACCTAATTCATAAATAGAGTGCTAGGTTAAGTTGGGTGCCAAAGAATTTATGGTGACTTGGGTTACCAATCCAACTATCTTGAAATTTAGTGTGAATTTAAAAGGTCAAACCCAACTCATCTCCCCCTAATAATAGGTAGCCCAAAAATATTAGAATACATAAAAACAATTTGGTCCTAGTTTAACAACAATTGGTGGCATGATATCAACATAGCCGTGCAAATATGCATGGGTAAAAATCAGTTTGGACCACTCTCAAACGTACCCTAAATCTAAGGCGAACCCTTTTTGAAGGTTTCAATTTCTCAAGGCTTATATAATTCTATTTAAGTTTCAACTTACATAAAATCAAATAATTGAAATGGGGCCGAAGAATTTTGAATGAATTGGCTTACACATTTTCAAACATTTTCCCTAATCAACTCGCTTTAATCATTTGATTAAAAAGAATGTGGTAGGATAGCGATCGATCTGAAAATATAGTTCATTAGAGGAAGTCATACATTTTTGATAGATTTTATGGTTTTAAAACAATAAATGAGGAAAGAATCACGATAGTCATATAAATTTAAACAAAGCTAAAGAAGAAATAATAAAATATATGTAGGGTAGGAGGAAATGAAGGCCTTTGTTATGTAGTGTAAAGAAATGATAAAACTTTGCAGAGTGTTCAAAGTTAACTTCACCCAAATATTTAATATATATATAGATAAAAATAAAAAAATAATAGGGCTAAAATCAAAAGTGGGAAAAATTGGTAAATTTGCCCCCTCCAACCATAATAGCGGTCGTCGAAACTATAGCACCATAGCGGTAAAAGAAGAAAAAACATAGGGAGAAAAAATTTAGGAGTAAGAGTAAGAAAACTGTCGTCAGAAATCTCATCAGACCACCATGGAAGTCGTCTCTAGCCACGATCTTGGAAGGTAAGATCTTGATCACTTTTCTCAGATCTAGGAGTGAATCAAGGGCTAAAATTATGATATGTTCATCTAGAGGGGATTTTCCACAAGACTCATGGAGAAAACGAGCCAGAATTCTAATCGGAAGGCGAAGATCTCAGCCGATTTCTAAGGATAGAGGAGAGAGAAAATTTTCCGGCGAGTCATGAGTCAACCGGTGTGAGGAGGAGCGCGTTGGCGAAAAAGTGACATGAGTAACTCGATGCGTGGAGATTCACATCACACACAGAGCGAGGCGACTCAATTCGATACAACCATCGAGATGCGGCAACTCCAGCAAACCCGGACCCGAACTGACCCGAACTAAAACGCCTGGACCGCAACTACGTAGAAAGCACGCGCGTGAAACTCGCGAGTAAACATACTTTCGATGCGTGGCAGCGCTTGAGGACGTGTAACGGGGCATGGGAGCATGTGAGTCTTTGTTTCCGTCCGTTTGACTTGTGTTTGCCCGATTAGCTTTCCATGAATGAAACTAGGTAAATCGATTGTTATGAGCATATTGGGTCAATTTTCGGGTGTTGCTTGTATGCCTTAATCTTCCACCATACATATGCATGTATTTAATTCATGTTGAATTAGTGAACTCCACGTTTCGGGCACTTAAGGGATGACATCACAACGTTGAGCGCAAACTCCACTTTTCGGGTGCCTGATGGAGGCCATCGTCCTATTGAATTTGCATGTCTAATTTGCATGAATTATATGTGATGATATTAGACGACGATTGCATGTTATTTTTCATGACCCATTACTATGATAAGCATAGGGGTTTGTAGTTAGGAGCGACAAGTCACCTAGATACAATCTTCCTCTAGGAATCTAACAATGGGTATTCTTAATTTGTAGTTTAATCACGGTCTAAAAGGAGTAACAAAATGGAACCTTGAGCAAACTTGATATTTCTTTATCGTGGGCGATATACCACATTCTCAAAGTATGAATTTTGGAGGAAGAAACATGTTTTTCTTGGAACTAAATGTAAAAAAATGTGGTCTAATGTAATGTTTTTATTTTTTTCTTAATGGTCTAAGTATGTATGTATTTCTTTTATTTTTTTTTTTTTTATGAAAGCAAAAATTTCTACTGGAAAAGTATTTGAATTTGGAAAAAAATGATAAGTTTTTGTCCCATAGATTTGCTTTATTTATTTTATTTTTTGGCTTATAATCTTCCTCAATTTTAGTACAGAAGAACTGCCCATTGTTTTGTGTTATTATATAAAGATCTCAGTATGAGTGGTCAAGAAGTGGTCTATTGCTCGTTTGCCTATATGCTGGTCTAAATATTGAAAAATCCTTATGTCCCTCAAGTATTTTGAGTGTTGTAATTGCCCCACTGGTGGTTGACAATGTGATTCCATCTAGCTGGACCACTAAGTTGCTTCCGATGAAAGCTTCGTATGTTCTCAGCGATATAATTTAAAACCTGCATCGAAGGCTTCGTTGCATATGAGATTTGAACTCTCGTGGGAAACTCCATGTACTTAACAGGCACATGCCTTAACCACTTGGTGAAAGCAACAACCTTTGATGGATAATTGATGGCTGGAGCATGCAAGAGTTGTGCATCTGCAAGGACTATAAAATCTGTATCATTGTCACTGTTTTATATTTTAAGACCGTTTCAAAATTTGTAAACATTTTATAACTTCTATGGACACGTATCGTATGTTTCAAATTCATAATGTATATTTATATTTCTAATGTTTTGAATTACTTTTGACTCATCTATTTTATAAAGGAATAATTTTATCACCATTTTACCCTCAAGTCTATGTACCGATTCGTGATTCGAAGTCTCAAAAAGTGGATCGTTACAAAATGAGAAAGTGAGGCTTCATTCTTCAAGTTTTGAAATCAACATTTATAAGAGAAATACTTATCTACTTTTCCTTATTGGAGAATGAGTTAATTTCATCTCCCAAGACAATGTTTTTGTACCCGATTTTGTCAAATTCCCAAAATTTAGGTATATTGAATCCATTATAAAAGTCGTTACCATCAAACAAATCAAAAAAGAAGCTCTCATAGTCAACAGAGCATAACTTACTCACGTTTAAGATTATATCACATATGATCATAGTGTGAAATATTAATCTGCTCTAGCCTACCCTCCCATAGCCTACAAAGTAGCAAAATAAGTTTCAAGAAATGTGAGACTTTCTATGTTGTATCAAAATGGAGATTTTCTACCATTGATTGAATATTACTACTAAAAAAATTAGTGAATGCTTTTGGAAATTCATTTTCTACCAAGAATAAAAAGAAAGGAGGAAGGCCACTCTGAGAGTTCATTGTTATATTTTTGGAAATTCATATAAACATACCATTCGTGAAAGCCTTGAAACAAATGACAAACTATGTTAAATTCTTGAAAGATATTCTAACTAATCGAAGAGAATTTTAAGAATTCAAGGTGTTAGCATTGAATGAAGAGTGTAGTGCAATACTGAAAAATAAGATCCACAACACTATACATTTAGTGCACTACACTCTTTCTCTTTTAGTGGGATCTTGTTTTTCAATATTGCACTACACTCTTTCATTTAGCGCCACCACCTTGAATTCTTCAAACTTTCTTCTATTGGTGAGCACATCCTTACATATTTTTACATAATTTGACATTTTCTTCAATGCTTCCACTAATGGTATGTTTATATGAATTTCCTTCCGAATATCTATAAACTTATCCAAGTGGGCTTCCTCTTTCTTTTTATTATTTGTGACTCCTCTTTCTTTTTATTATTTGTGAAAAAATTGGTATTGGTGTATATATTCTGTTTTCTTGTCAATTGCTGACTGCGGTTTCAATTTTAGAAACTACAGAGGTTCTGCATAATCTTTGCGGGTGCTCTTTCTGTACAACAGTTTCTACATAATTTTTGTTGTACTTTTTCTATATAGCAACTTTTTGAGAGTGACTATCAACGTGTTATTTAATTTTTTTATCTCCTCCCTGTTATTTCTTTCCCACTTCTAAACTCTATTGCTTGACATTGCTCTTTTCCTTCTCTTTTGGGTGTTTCGGTGTCTGTTGGCACCTTCCCAAGAAGTCTATTTTGTAACTCAGTTGCTAATTGACCTACTTGAATTTCTAAATTTTGCAATGATGCTTGCTGACTTTCTATCACAACATTTTTTGTCATATATTCTTTTATTAGGCTCTCAAGAGATGTTCCCACCAATGTGTATGAGGTTGACTAGTTCCTTTCCCTAGCGTGGTGACTTGTAAAGGATCATATGCCAATTGATTTTGTAATCCAAAAATCGAAGGGTAATTTCCTTTCGGTACCATTTCTTGGTTTTATGAGTATTGTCCCTTCCATTAGAAATTTGAATAGTTTCTCCACATCAGATTATAAGTACTTGAGAAGGGATTATTTTTTGGGCAGCCTTACTAGCTTGATTCCTACATTGAAATTTAAAGTCAAATTTCTTGGAAATTGATCAAAAGCGTGTTTGTCTCCACAATATATACAAGATTCAACTATTTTCTGGGTCATTACTGCAACAGCTTAGACTGGTGTTTTGGCCACTAAGCCTTGTCACAACGCTAGATTTTGTATGATATTAGTCGTCGAAGCTAATTGAGATTTGATAAAAGATAAAGCCTCAACTTCAAGTACTCCTCGGGTCTTCTTCCTTGAATTGCTCCTCACATCAGCCCATTGACAATTATTAGATAAATTCTTTCTAGGATCTCATATGCTTCATTGCATGTCCTTAACAAAATAGCTCAATTGACATAACCATCCACCACTTGTTTAATAGCAATATCCAATCCATTGTAGAAAGTTACCATTTCTATAAAATGAGGTAATCCATGGTGAGGACACTTTCTAAGCATTTCCTTGAATCTTTCCCAAGCTTCACTTAATGTCTCGTCATCAACCTTTGAAAAGCAACAATCTCATTTCTGAACCGTGCGTTTCTAGTGGTTGGAAAATATTTGATCAAAACTTTTTCTACTAGACTATTCCAATAGTCAATTGTTCCCAACTCTAAAGTATTCAACCATGACTTAAAACCGTATTCAACCATGACTTAAAACCATCCATCAAAGAATAAGGAAATAAACTCAATCTAATCACATTTTGGTCGACTCCTTGGAATCTAAATGAGTCACTAACTCTAAAAAATGACTTTAGAAGTAGGTGTGGATCTTTTGACGGTAGTCATAAAATTTTCCAATGGTTTGCAACATTTAAAACATCACAAAATTTAGCTCCAAAGTGGTTGTTTGCATTCACGGTCTAATAATGCATAAATCTCTTCCAAAGCTAGTGTGCATATGCTTGGATGGCTCTTTCTCTGTCATCTACTAAGAATAGAATTACTAGTAATTATGTTTTGATTAGCCATCCCTACTGTATTTTCAAACTCCCAATTGAGTGGGCTCCAACTTCTATTTGGTGTATATTCAGTTCTACTCTTTTCATTTTCTCCCTCAACCTTCGTCTTAAGGTCCTCTCTATTTCGGGATCCAAAATAAATTCCAAATCCGTAGGCGGGTTCATCATACATAGAATTCTGTAGCAGTAAACAATTAAGCTTACTGTGGCTTCTTTCTTGCTTCAACTCACGAAAATCTACAACAAGTAAAATAACAAAATTAGATTTTCTGGTAACAACGCCAAAAATTTGATCACTTGTGGGTGTATATAATAAGATGATGTAAAATTTACAACAATAAGTGCAAGTATACATTATAACAAGTAGCAAGTAATAAAGTAAATTGTTATATCTACTTTTCATAATTATTTATCATCATTAAAGTCATGAAATAAAAAGTGGTTGTGGGAGCACATTGTTATGTACAACAAAGGGAATTTGTTTGAAGATCCATAGCTACTAACTCATTTTACACTAAATGCTGAAATATTTCTTTGAGATTTGCGATAGATCAGAAGAAAAAACTAATAACATACGTAACAAAAAACAAAGAAAGAAAAAGAAAGGAGAGACGAAAAAAAAATTGCTTCAGAACAATTGTCAAAAGCAGATTGCTGAAAAGAAAGATGAGTAAAAAAAAGAAAAATGAGTTTTATATCTACCCACCCATTTCAACTTGATTTGAACTACTTTGAAACACTTGCACCCACCTACTACTTAGTATTTTGTTGTCTATAAATGAAGTCCTCGTTATTTTCTTCATGCATGTGTCATGATAGTTTTTTTTTTTTTTTTTTTGAACTAAATAGGCGTATAGATTAAGAACTAGACTCATTATGCGTAGTAATTGTTATTTTGAGCAAGAGTTAGTAGTCATGGACATACTACCCAAGGTAAAATTCTTCGGTATGATAAAAAATTAGTGAGACCAAGTGTGTGTTTACTTAAAAGATATAACTAAAAAAAATAAAACTAAAACTCAAATTGAGATGAGTCTTTCATTAAAGGCAAGGTGAAGATCCATAAAAAATTTCTATTAATCATCCATCTTAAACCATTTCCCCAACAAGGACAACAACCAAGAACTTCCATACTTCAAGCTACTTTCAAAAATTATTCCACACCCACACATATGCTAATCGAGGACAATGACTAGTTTAAGTTTGGATGTATTAAAATAATTTTATCACCCCAAACAAAATAATATAAAAAATAGAATATATACAAACCCCAGACCATTCCTCTTTATCCTAAAGCTTAAACTCTCAATGCTATGAAAAAAAGAAAACAAACAAATCACCTCAATTGCTCGTTGTCAGACAATCTCCATCACCAATAGAGGTGTCTGAATCGAAGGTAATGGGAATGTAAAAAAGAGGGAGAGAGAGAGAGAGTTATCCTTATTATTCAGGTGAGTTGCATCACAAAATTGGTCATACTAAAAACTTCAGGATGCTAGCAAGAGAGGTGAGCTCACGGAGAATGAGTGTTAACCAATATTGTTATCCTTAAAGACTTGGTGATTTGCACCACAAATGAAGGCACCCAAAGAATAGAGGATGACATGAACGATTCTTGGGAGAAAAAAATGTTATGACGAGAGAGTTACTGAAAAAAAATTATGATGTCAAGTCACAAAAGCAAACGTAAAGGAAACGACAATCGTCTAAGAAGTATTTTAAGTAACACCGTGGATGTATTATTTTTCTTGTTGAACTTGTATGTGCAAGGTGAAATGTGGGGGACAAACTTAGTGGAAGAAGAAGAACCTTAATCCAATAGTTGTTGACAACACAAGAAAAAAAAAAAACAAAGAAGGATAGATTAAGGCAAAGAGGTCGATGATAACTCTCCAAAAGTAGAGTTATATTAAGTCTTTTTACAGTTAATTTTGCACTTATACTCAACATTTTCTCATTAATGTCTCCATTCATTCTAATTAGTATACATGAAATAGTCTATTGTGGGTTAACATGAAAAGATCAATTTGCATAAATCGAGCTTAATTGTACACTTAATTGAGTTATTTGGTAAAATTCCAGAACATTTATGTTGAACCATGATGTTGTAGCAAATCTGGAAACAACATTGGTTGCAAATTTGGAAATAAATGGTTGACCCTGATCCTGAAGCAATTCAGAAAGCAAACTTTTCGGAGATGACGTGGACGATTTTATCCTTTCTCAGCCCTAAATGAGAAGAAACAAGCATTATAAAAGGAAAATTATACCTAAAATAGGGGGAGCCGCAATTTGGAAGAAAAATCGGATTAAACAGCAGCAGCCTCCGCTGTTGTGAACTGCTGTGAAATAGAGAAGAAGAAGAAAACCCTAATCAAGCAACTATTGATGACAAAAGGAAAATGAGACCAACAAAGATTGATTAGAGCAAAGAGGTGGACGTCAGAGCTCAAGGGAATGGAACTTCCATTGAAGAACAATAACAAAGCGAGATAACTCTCTATTTCCTTATTCTCTTTTCTTATTCTATCAATTTTACATGATTGAGATGTGGATTTCTCTGTTTATTTCGGTTTGTATGGAGAGCTGAACTTTATAGAAAAGGAGAGAGAATTTTATATAGTATAAGTATGTTGACAGTATGATCTTAGTTTATTAAAGAGTTATTGTTAATGATTTATATGTGTGTTTAATTAGCTACTTTACATACATAGTTAGTTCTCTTATTCAGGAGAAGGGAGGGAGTAATGAAATCCTCTCTAATACTCTAGTTCCATTCCAAGGAGACTTGAAGGGTTAGGAATAATTATTCTACTAGAGCCTTGTTAATATAAATTACAATGATTATGGAAATAATCACCGTTCATGACCCTCATAGTGAGCTTGGGAGTCTATTAAAAGGAACTAGAATCTACCATAAAACTCAACAACTTATTTATCTAATCTCTCATAGCCGAACCTTCCTCGTTATAGTTGACTTTCTCATCATTTTAGTTTTGTTTACGTAGTCAAAATCACCAAACACCATTTGAATGTTACCCAAAAACTCACTTGATTTCCCGCAATTAAATTTACCAAAAACATAGGTTCTCTATGAAATCGATAATTTACTTATTACTTGCTACTTGTGATAGTGTATACTTGCAATTATTCTTGTGAATTTTACATCATTTTAATATATACATCGACAAGCGATAAGTCGAAGATGGGGCTCAAAAGAAGGGAACTTCCATCGAAAGACAGCAACAAATCTTGATAACTCTTACTCTTCTACTTTATTTTCTTACTATATCAATTTTTATGATTAAGGTATGAAATTCCTTATTTATTTCCATATGTAAGGAGAGCTAAACCTTTTAGGGGAGGCGAGAGAGTTTTATGTAGTCTAAGTACGTTCATGGAGTGTTTTAAGTTTTTCTTTATTACTTTAGCTCCATTGCAAGGATACTCGAAGGAAAAAGAAAGGTTAGGAAAAATTATTCTCCAAGACAATTATGTTAATAGAAATTACAAAACAATTATGGAAGTAATCACCCTGCATAAAACTTGATTAAATAGAATAAATGCCACAACAAAGTTCAACAACCTATCAATTTAATCTCTCTCTCGGTCAAACCTTCCTCATTATTATTGATTGTTTGGTTGCCAATGTTTTTCCACCGCAGTTACACTTCCCATAATTTTGTTTAATTAGTTTTATATCATCAAAACCCATTTGAATGAGACCATAAACTCAGTCAATTTCCAAAAACAAAAGTAAAAAAAAAAAAAAAAAAAAAAAAAGTTATATTTGCATTCTTGCATTTTTTCTTGTGAATTTTATGCCAATTTATTATATACATTCATGAGCGATCACATACCAAGACAATGCCAAGGCACAAAAATTGCTAAGAACAAAGGACCAAGACTCCAAAACCAATGAAACCCCTAAACTTCCCACGGTAAACCATATTCATGACTCAAACTATGATTAAGATTAAAATCAAGACACATATGATTAACTTATGAAATATTCATCTTCTCTAGTCATCCCTCCCAAGCCTACAAAGTAGGAAAATAGGTTTAAAATATAAAAAGTGGCACTTTGTGTAGTGACCCTATTTTTCCTTTAAAAAATTAAGTAATTATAACCGGAATGAAATGTGTAATAGGTACAAAAATTAGAAATAAAAAATCTATAAAATAATATAATAAAATGTTGTCATGAACTAAGACAATAAAACAACATATAATGCAAATGCGATTACTCTAAAGCCACGGAGGGAAAGGATCCCAATACATGTGTCATTTGTTTCAAATCGTGGTAAATATTGGAATTTATGCCCCAAACCCTCGTAATTAATTATTTAATTTTTAATAATAATTTTGATTATTTTATTTTTAATTCAATATTATGTGTGGTATGAAATATTAAATGTTATTAATGTAATCCTGAACAATATATGGTTTACATATCGGAGGATAATTATCAGGTAGGAGGATAATGTTCAAGTAATGACCTAAATGGTCTATAGTGCAGGGATAAGGTTGGGTGCCTTATTCTAGTAACACTATTGATATGACCCACTTTGTAATTGTTACAAATTGTTTGATCTAAATTGTTCATGTGGAGACATGTGAGTGGAGATATCTTATACAATGAGTTTCTATAAGAATTGATCATGAATTATTTAATATCTTTTAATAAGTCTGTTAATGAAGAAAATCAATATTTCACAAAATGACAATATGTGACTCAATCTTAATCCTGATTGAGTTATGAACTCTTACCTGTTAGGGTTTGTCCATTGATATGCAGAGGTGAGAATGACTTTTGCAATCGATTCAATATGCCTACAATTTTAGAAACATGACCAAATAGAGAGTTTGGAATTTAACTTCATGAGATAAAATTTTCTTCTTCCTATGTAGTTGAGTAATTTTCTTAAGTTCTAATTTCAAGATACGAACATTGGGGCCACATCCTCTCACTTGACCGAGACGAACTTGGTTTATGATTAGATCATAAACAAATTGTTCATTAGAGATATTATCACAGGGGTAAAATGAGTTTTTGACACAACTATAATTACAAACAACTGTGAAGGGGCAACTTGCTTGTAATGATTATATCAATGAACACAACTTATCTTGGAGTGCACATGCAGCTCTAAATCTATAGTGGAGTGACCTATAATCATCTAATGAAAATTGATTAATTAAAGAGTTTAATTACTTAATTATTATCATTGAATCTTATAATTTATTGGTACATAAAGATCCCTACGATAATACTAAAAAATTCAATTTACTTGAAACATTAATATTTAATATATCCAATAGATTAAATTTTTGTAGAGAAAATGTATTATAATTTGAAGAGTTCAAATTAATATAATATTTTAGATATATTAAATACAAATAATAAAAAGTATATTTAATTTTAAGTGTTCAAATTAAAATTTAATATATTAAAATAGACGAGAAAAAGTATATTTATTTTATTTGATATATTAAATATTAAATATTAAATATATGATGTATAGTTCTTGTCCTTTTCCTTATCGTTAGTTTTGGTCGTGGTTCTTGTTCTTAGTTCTTGTTCTTGCTTCTCGTTATATTCCCTAAAGCCCTCCCTTTAGGATTTACGGTACTAGACATGAACCTAAGAACATGTATCTAAAGCTTCATGTGTTCAAAATGACATAGTCGTAACCTACGTACAAGGTTTCCTGCATTTCAAGCAATGGATTGAAATTTCATCCGGGGTTTCATGCATTCCCTTTGATATAGTCTAAAACCAATACCCAAGGCTTCTAACATTTAAAGCGGTGCAGTGTAAAAACTTCATCTAAGGCTTCACATGCTCCTAGCAACATAGTTTGAAAACCTACGTTCAAGGCTTCACACGTTCCAAGCGATATAGTCTGAAAACTATTCAAGACATCTTATGTTCCAAACGATGCAGTCTGATAACCTATGCTTGAGGCTTCATACATTACAAGTGGCATAGTTTTAATACCTATGCTCAAGGCTTCATATGTTCTAAGCAACGTAATCGGCAACTTGTCCTAAGCTCTTCACTCCTTGTGGTCTTCTTGAAACTTCTTCCTTATGTCGAGAAACTGCTTGGAATAGATCTTACAGGATTAATTTACTCAGAGCCTTGAATTGAATTTCTAAGATTTTCTCGAGCTAATTAAGTTAGCTTACAAGTTATGTGCATTTTTAACCAAACTTGTGAGTAATACTATTTGGAAGGTGTAGAGAAAAGTTTGAAGTAAAATGATAGAAGAATCTTAAAATTAGAAGAAATCTGAGAAAGAAAACTCCAAAAACTAAACATTGATATTTCATGATTCAAGGCTCTACTTTGCTCGATTTTTGCAATGTAAACAAACATTTAAATGAAATTATCAGACTATTGTAGCATATCTTTATGGTAATTTTCCTTAATTCTTTCCATCTTAAGGGGTAGTTTAGTTAGTTTCCATTTTTCGAACATTTTATTGATATTTTTTTGAATAATTTAGTCATTTTATGGCCTTTTCCTAATTCTTTCCATCTTCCTACTAGCGCTCAACAGTAGACATATAGAGATATAGGAAGATTTTAAGGTCACTTATGTATAGAATAAGACCATAAGGTCACTTATTTTAAGGTCACTTGTGACATACGAGGACATTACGATTTATGTATAGACGACGAATTGACGAGTTGGACCTTGGAGACAAGGAAATGAGACCATAAGGACACCCTGAAGTCCACATACACCTCGAAGGGTGACTTGCACCCTTGGAATAGGAATATGTAGGGTATATGGACCTTAAACGTCTGAAAGAGCTAGAAATGAACCGAAGCCATGGATTTTGCTGACTCTTGGACCCTGATGGAGCACATGAGTTAAGAAACATAATAGAAGAAATGAAATCCTCAATATTAATTTGTTAAATTCAGTACACTAGTTCGTCTAGCTTAGTTGGTAAAGCGCAAGGCTTTTAACCTTGTGGTCGTGGATTTGAGCCCCACGGCTATTTAGAACCCTAACTTTATATGTATTCTCTTTTAGGAAAAGTCATTGATTTTAAAGACTAGGATACTACCTTAACCCAAAAAGAGCTCAAAGTTGAGCCCCACGGCTATTTAGAACCCTAACTTTATATGTATTCTCTTTTAGGAAAAGTCATTGATTTTAAAGACTAGGATAATACCTTAACCCAAAAAGAGCTCAAAGTTGAGCCCCACGGCTATTTAGAACCCTAACTTTGTATGTTTTCTCTTTTAGGAAAAGTCATTGATTTTAAAGACTAGGATACTACCTTAACCCAAAAAGAGCTTAAAGTTAGGGCTTGATTATGGTTTGTTTCATTGGCCATGTTGTTGGTGGGATTTGCTTATACAACTTTTTCAATTATACTTTGAGGGTTTGCTTAGTTTCTAGTTATTGACATGTATTAAAAGTTCATAAAATTAATTTATATTAAAAGTAATCATTATTGAAATAGTTGAAACAAAATAATAATAACTTTAAACCAACGAAATAATAACTAATCGAGGCTCGACATTTGAGGATTTGCCAATCTATTGGCATGGTTAAGTTTAAGGCATGGCTCTAATACCATGTTAGACGAACACGACTCTCCACAATGGTATGATATTGTCCACTTTGAGCATAAGCTCTCATGGCTTTACTTTGGGCTTCCCAAAAGGCCTCATACCAATGGAGAGTATATTCTTAGATTATAAACTCATGACCATTCCTTAACTTAACCAATGTGGGACACTTTCATCTAACACGAATTACTGCTCTACATACAACCCTTGCATGTCTGCATGGACTCCAAAGCAAGTTCGTATATGTATCATTTGACCTAGCCTTCAACTAGTGTACCCTCATGCCAAAAAAAAAAAAAAAAAAAAAAAAAAAAAAAAAAAAAAAAAAAAAAAAAAAAAAAAAAAAAAAAAAAAAAAAAAAAAAAAAAAAAA
>NW_019272093.1:32822-81608 GCF_002738345.1 Cucurbita maxima | reverse complement strand
AAAAAAAAAAAAAAAAAAAAAAAAAAAAAAAAACTTAAAAACATAAATCATGACATATATGTATGATGCATGTCATAACTTTATTCTTTCATAAGATAGATTTCATGAATAACATATTTTATACACAGTGCAACACACCAAAGTAAGGATAAAACTAACTCAAGAAAACCAAGGAAATGAATTAATGCATTTAAGCAAGGACAACGGTCTTAAGCAAGAAATTTCTACACCCTACACCCTAAAAATTAATTTAAGGATTCAAACCATTTGAAAAAGTATTGAAAAAGAAAAGGCAAAAGAATAATAATAAAAAATTAAGAAAATGGCACATTACCAAAATAACCCTTAAAATATGGATAATTATGAAACGTCCTTCTTTCCGGAATCAGAACTTCCACCATGACTTTCTATACACAATCTATCGAATCTCAAAAAACAAGCCGTTGGATTCCTAAAAAATTGGACAAAGTCTAGAATATTCACACATCACTTTATCAATAAATCAGAATTCAAATTGGAAGTCAGCAACGGGAAGAGGATGTTTCTGATGGATTATCTAGAAAATTAATCTCCAAATCATGACAATGATGGAGGTTTCAGCATGGGTGTAAGTTTTCCTTGTAAAGTCTGAAGTTGAGGCAATAGTATGGAACAAGAATCAAGTTGAATCGATCTCTCAATCACAAGCAATAAGTGTTTAGATTGTTGGTCTCCTACTCTCAGATTTCTTCTAAATTCAAGAGCAATTCTCCCTCACCCCCTTCAAACTTGTTCCTACAACTTCTAAACAATATTACAAACAAGATTTATGAAGGAATCGAGCATTGAAAATGCCTAAAAACCATTCCCCAATTCAATCCGCTATTGAAGAACTTCAAAGTAAGCTTGAAAATTCAATCCGAGCCTACGCACAAGTTGGTCGACCAAGAAATTTTTTTAAACGCGTCTTTAAGGAGAGTTTTCCACCCTAAATTTTCCTATTTAATCTAAGACAGTTACTACAGATTTAACTTGACATTTAATGCGGAATTATTTTAATGAACCCTTATTATAAATTACACGTTTATTACCTCCGAATTAAACAAATACAAAGAAAGAAGGAAGAACATTATTGAATTAAATGGCCTAGTAATTATAAATACAAGTGAAACTAAACTAACCTATACTTTATTAAATGCAAATACAACTCAACCTATACTAACCAATACTATTGTCAAATGCAAGTACTACTTAACATATACTAACCTATACTATTAAATTTAAATGCGAACCTATCTTATGCATGTGTCACGGACTCTTGATTGCGAAGCCTCCATCAGTCTTACAGGGGCACCTTGCCTTTATGTGAAAAATATAGTAGCACGAGGCTTGAGTGTTTTAAGAATACTTAGTAAACGACCCCCTATTGAAGTTATGATGCAAGAACATGCGAATGCAATGACGAGACCTAGCATTGCAATCTATTTTCCTAGTGTATTATCCTAACGGGCAGCTTGGATGCGTACTATAAACTCTACACATGGCCCATACATGTGAGTATGGACCCACAAGTTGGTTCGCACACCCCTGACCCCTTTCCTTGTCAGGCGAGCATGCTCTAGTAGCTCTCTATGCCGGATACCCGTTAGAAACAATGGCCGTCATGGCAACATTACATAAAACATAATGTGTAACGACTCGAAATTTTCTACTTAATTCATGGTCGCTACTGTATACGTACCATAAACATTAAATATGAAAGACTTCATTAAAATTCCATAAAACATAACCTTTATCTTAAAACACAGCCAAGAACTTACGTGTTTCGAAAACATCTTTAAAACGACACAACAAAAGACTAAATAAAACGAATAAGAGTTGAAGTTAAAAACATCCTAGTCTAGCCTAAGTCTAAGAAAACAAATACCACTACCCTATGCATGTGCCATGATCTCGAGTTGCGATGTCGTCGTCAGCCGTACAGGAATGCCTTGCCTTAACCTAAAAAATGTAGTAGCACATGGCTTGAGTATTTAAAGAAATACTCAGTAAGTGACCCCCATCGGGGTTATGCAACAATCACATGCAATGAAATGATGGGACCTATCGTTTCGTTTCGTTTCGTTTCATTCCGTTTCATTTCGTCTTTCCTACGGTGCAGTCCTAACGGGTAATCGTGGACATGTACCATATACTCTACACACAGTCCATACGTGCGAGTATGGGCTCACCAGCTAGTTCGCACACCGCTGGGCCACTTTCCTTATCCGGTGGGCATACTCTAGAAGCCCCTTATGTCGAGGCCCGTTAAAACTAGAGATGTCACGACAGCGCTATGCAAAGCATAACGATCGTTGTCTTGCCATTGGATGTATGCGTCCGTACCCTCATGATGGGATAGGGGTATCCCCCCAGATGCATGAACACACATAATACATGAGGTCCCCCCTACTTCTACATTTATCATTAATGATCATAACTCCCCTGTCACGTTCCATGCTTCATGTCATTCTCATTTTCAATTCACATTTCATACATATTCCTATCGGGGTTATGATTCCAGACAGTTTACTGTGTTTCATGTTATACATTTCATGTTGTTCACATTCACATATTTCATACAATCATGTCATAATCATTCAGGGACCACATATCATCACACGCATAACATATCACATCAAACTAAGCAGCATACATAGCATACATTCACGTTCACATGAGTTCGTAATTAAGCACATTAAACTAGTTAATGACAAGTGCAAATCCACGGGCACGTGCCAACATACAACAAATGAAGCGTAACCTATGACGGAAGAGCCACTTACTAGCTTAAGTCGTTGTCACGAATATATCTTTAATGAAAGTTTGATTCCGTCCTTTGAAATCCGGGTCAACCTATATGAGCCCATGACATTAGTTTCGAGTTTGAACTCTACAACATTATTTCTCTAATTTACATTGGTCCATTGTTAAAAGTCTTGAAATGTTATATATCTATAATTATATTTTTATTAACAATCTTATTTTTCATGGTTAGTGTTGTATAAGAAAGTAGGATACACCTATTTTAAGTTATTCTCCGCTTTACTACCCTCTTTATTTACCCTATGTGTTAACATTTCCCTCTATATTTAGTTTGTGGTTTTTAATTCCTTAATTTCTTTTTTTTTTTTATAGGTGTACGAGAATCTTATTTTTCAAACAATCTTATTTTTCATGGAACATCTCATGCATTCCAAATTTCTAGTGATCTCTCTTTCCAAATCTTTCTTATCTCAGTGTTTCCTATTCAAAAGTTTTCTTGCTCATTCTATCTTTAATCTATTCATTTGGGTACTGATAAAAATTTAATCTAATATTACTAATCTGACTGATTGACTAGAATGGTATAAATGATTGACATTTAGTTTCTAATTCAAACCTAAATCATTTAATATGAAAATCTAACTATAATTCGTTGTGATTTCTAAAAAATAGGATAAAAGAGAATGAAGATTTAATATATACTTTATTAATCAAATCTATCTTCACGTCAATCTATAGTGAATCTCAATATAGTAAAGGTCATTCTCATATATTTTTCTCACGTAAATCTAACAATTATTGTTTTCTTTTTATTTTTGCACTAAGGATGGGTTGAGGAGAGATAATTGTGGGAAGGGATGAGAGGTTAGTGGAGAGAAGTGGGGAAAGTTTTTTTTTTTAATTAATTAATTAATTATTATTATTATTTTAACTATTTTTATAATTATTTTTATTTGTTTATTTCTTTATTTATTTTTGTAAGGGTAGTTATCCTGCCTAGTGGTGTAGGGCCGGTATCATCGTGAAGGATTATAGGTATCGCTGAATGCATGAGCACATATATATACATGAGGTCTCAATATTTTTCCATTTTCAACCTTATAAACCCCGCCATCATTTTTTTTTTTTTTTTTTTTTGCTATATAATGAACCAAAATCAAAATGATTAAGCATCAACAAAAGAGATTTGAGTATCTAAAACAAAATGAAGACACTAACGAGCTTCGATTTTATCTTATTGTTGGCTTTGAAATCAAGCATTCTTATTAACACATGTTTTTGCAGGATCCAATAGATAAGTTGTAGGAAAAAAAAGGTGCAAAAACCAGAAAGCAGATGGCAAGTGACTATTTACAATTATCAAACAAACTCAGTTTTAAATGCTCTACAAGTCAAAAGACGACGATTTGAGCGAACACATTTTGGACAAGCAAGCTCAATTCAACTGGAGCTTCAAAATGAACTTTTTGCGTACGACTCTGTTTTGGTGCAATTTTAATAGTTTTAATGGGCATGCTTCATTTGAGGTATTTTGGCCAGAGAACTCGTATTGGCTTTCTGAAAGATGCGACTTTAAAAACTGCATTTGGGTAGCTTTTGATGATGGGTTTTACTTAAGAAAATATTCCTTCTGGGAAGTTTGAATTGATACACCCTTATGAAAAATGAAGTAAAGTTTCCCTAGCTCATTTTGATCCCACAAAACCTACTTTCTTTTTTTTCTTTTTATTTTCGGCTTAGATTGCTTTCACATGTAATAATTCTACATAGAGTTGTGGGGTTTCCTTGTAGACGTAAGATGTTGTATATTTAAGTCTAATAAAAGTGAGAGGAATCATTTGGGATTTTATAGTTATTTTGATGTTGATAATTTGGTTGGGTTTCAAGTTTCTATTTGTAACGACCCATGTTCAAGCTTCGAAATATGGATTTGGCATTTAATGGCCCTAGTATTCCCCTTACAATATTGTCACGTTATTTACTCCTCGCTTCTAAAAGTGAAGACTATCACCACAAACCAACATAAGTCCTTCCGGCATGTCTTTTCCTCACTCACATGTTTGCTCCAAGAAAAGCACATTTAATCTCGAAGTTCTTATGATTAAGCCACCAAAAAAGAAAGTGCATCTTGTTGATATAGGTGGTAAGTTTCAATTCTTCTTAAGCATTTCTTAGTCATCTATCACTTTCATTCGGATAGAATTCATGTTTATTCATGTACTCTCTTTAACTCGGGTATCACTCTACTCAAAATCCTTTCAGGATTAAGAAATATTTGAGGTTTTAAACTTGAAAGAGTAACAATTTAAGATGAAAAGAAAATATGTATAATAATTGAAAATGGTAATGTTAGGATCATAAAAAGGATATATGGAAAGAACTCAAGTGAATTAATGGATTTATAAGAAGAGATTAAATATTTTTTGGTCTAGTCTTATACAAATCACTTGTCTTCACATGAACGATATGGATCAAATCATTTGTAACAATTACAAAATGGGCATATCTATAGTGTTATCTTAGTACTTGAAATAGTTATCTCTCCATAAAATTCGTAAATTTTACTAACCTTCATATATCAGGTAGCAATTCTGTGTACTGAGGCTAGCAATTCTTTAAACATATTTGTCTCAGCACATATGCTTGATAACAACTATTGAAGTGGTGTAGACTAAGTTTACTACATTTCCATAATCCCAAAAATTGTCTCAGTGACAAGTTTGAAGGCAACCACGTTCACCATGCCATCCTTATTGCATATCCTAATCAGAGTTTGGTAATGACTTTAATTCTTTTTTTTTTTTTTTAATATGTGACTATATCTAATATAGTCTTGTTTTATCTTCTTACATCACAATTTTACAAAATTAGATTATGTTTAGAGTTGGAAATCAATTCCACTTTCTATCAACTAAATTTAGTACACAATGTTCTCGTACTATTCATTATGATCGGATCATAATGTCTTGATAGATTTACCAAAATGATTTAACTTTAGTCTCATTTTTCTTGAACTTTTCAAAAAAATAGAGTAAGTTACATTTGATAAGGATACTTATATATTGAATAATCATCAATAAGATTGATAAAATATTAACAATATTCTTTGACTTTTGCATTCATCGGACCACTTGGGTCACAATGCATAAGCCCAAAACGCTCTTTGGTCTTCCAGCCTTTTTCAATAAAAGCCCAATGATTATCTTACATGAAAAGCGAGATCTATAGACATGTAAAGTAATTGACTCCAACGTTTAGAGAATTAACTTTTACTAGTCTTTTCATTGTATTCAATTTGACATTAGTCAAATGAACGGTCAAAGACAAGTATCATCTTTTGGAGAAAACAATTTGTCTTTTTATTCTTGACTCTCTAAATAATAAAGTTTGAGAAATTGAATTTCTCTCAATGGTTACTAAAACACCATTTTTAGCATTTAGCAACAATTTTTTTTACTAACATCTTAATGTCTCCCACTATATCCATTGAGATTGATTTCCTAGTGTCAACTAGTAGAATCTCATCAAGTATTTTTCAAGAATTACATATAAATGTAATGAAGAACAAATCTTGATAGTAGATCTTATATCAACTATCCAAGTGGTGTCACTCAGTCTCCACCAAAAATCTAGTAAATCAAATTTACTTTCATTTAAATTTTTCTTTACAGAGTAATTTCAAAAAAACTTCTCACTATGACGGTCCTCCCTAATTAGAAACTATTTCTTATATAGCTTTAGTCATAAGATTTTTCTTGAATTTTTGTAATACATTAATTTTAAGATCATTTAGATAACTATCTAAATTTAGCTTTTATTGACTTAAACATCTCACATTTTTTGTCATTTTTTTATCTTTTAGTCATGACATCCAACATGTCAACTAGAAGACATAAACAAAGCTTTTTCATCACTTTTGATTCACCAATCCTATGCTCTTCAACTTCACATTGACAATGAGAACATTTCTCAATAAATACAACAAAAAAAAATTATATGTTACCATCATATAGTACTAACATTATTTTTCCAAGTATTAAAATTTTCTCCGTCTGACTTATGAGTAATGAAAATTAAACAATCGAGAGAATTTAAACATAATATTTGAAATATATAAAATATTATTTAATTACAAACAATCAACTATCCATTCAATTTCAACATCAGAACAAACAAATTTATAAAGTGAACCATATAAACCATTTTTAATGCTATGGTACTTTAGTGATTTAGAACAAGTGTAGTAGCGTAGGTCAAGTGTTCCTTCACTAAACTGAGACAATCTCAACCAAACATTCTACTAGAATAACTCTTATTCTTATAATATTTAGTTATACCATTAGTTCGGTCAAGAACATCATTAACAACCTTAATGATCTCCTCGTAAATGTTACCCATCATTTTAGATCTTGTAATTTTATCACAACAAGTGCCACCGTAGGGTAGGGGTCAAGTATTGGAAATAAAATTACTATCTTATCCTTCTCAGAGTTCACCCTGATATTAACCCATGCAAACACCTTCCGTAGGGGGACGGTCCAAAAGCCGCCACGAAGCCACACATGGATCTCACGTTATGAACCAATGATGGAGACCATAGGATATGTTGACACATTTTCTTCTCCCATTTACTATAAATACTTTCTCAAGAATCACCTTGATATTGACTCATGAAAACACCTCCATATGGGGGACGGTCCAAAAGCCGCCATGAGGCCTCGCATGAATCTCGCGGTGTGAATCAATAATAGAGAACGTAGGATATCGTGACATGTGTCCTTGATATCTTGACAAACGTCCTTCTCCCACTAAGTATTTTGAAATAAGGTTTTCTATTACTCATACAAATTAGACTAATCTCCTTTATCTAGGTTTCCAATCTACCCTTTCATAACCGTTAGGTTGGTTGGATTGTTTTTAACCTAAATTATAAAAATTTTATACTATTAAAAACTAATCACATTATGAGTCTGCTTAATGAAATTAAATAAAATTTGACTAATTCAACTCACAGGTCAGTTCTCAAGTAGAGGTGTTTTATTTATGTCAGCTTAAATACCTCAGCTTAGCCACAACCTTTCTTAGACAGAGTTCCCGTATAGTCAATTTTTACTTAAAAATTTATTAATCTTTAATTAACTATTAATTACTAGATCAATGAACATACATGTATGAAATGGTTTTTAATCCTATTAAAAACTAATTCACTTGTGGAATAATCTTAAAATTCGAAAATTTTAAACCCTTTAAAATCAAATTTAATAGATTACTACAAAATTCTAATCATATTAGAGCATACCCTCATCCTATTAGGATATATCATGCATTCAATTTAAGAAATAAATATCCTAAAATGTATATGGAAAATACATGGTTATTAGAAAATCATCTTAATTCTATTTGGAAGCAACCTAATCAAAATTTTCAAAATATAACATTTGTATTAAAAAATAAATTAAATGCATGATTATGCTTAACCTATGGTTGGATTTTAATCTAAATGACATACCTTATGCATTCAATCCATTAATTTAAAAAAAAAAAACAAAACAAAACAAATTGACCACCATATTTGGCATATTTTAGAAATTGAAATTGGATCAAATTACAATAATTTAAGTCCAATTTATATATTGGTCTTCAATGTTTTCCTTTTGGAACAATTCCAAATTTCATAGTATTAAAATTTTAAGATCTGTCCAATACCCTTCCAAATGTAATAAATTCTTTTCTTTTGGAAAAATTCCAAATTAAAAATTAAATTTTAATATCTTTCCTTTTGGAACCATTCCAATTGTAATAATAATTAGGTTAGAGATATTTATATTGGAACCCTTCCAAATTTAATATATATTTTTCTTTTTCTCCCAACAATTCCAAATCTATAACTATTTTGAACAATTCCAAATATACATATTTTCCTTTTAATTTTTTTTTTAAATATAGATCTTTTACTCATGAAACAATTCCAGATGTAAAATAATTAAGGTTTCTAAACTGTACAGCTAATTGATGAAAGTCGTCATCGCCGTAGCCATCTCTTTTCAATTTAGAATAAACCTAACCGTATACATTTGTCTAACAAATCGGTAAATCTAATACTACATTGATATGCCAAAAACAATCAATTTTACAAAAGAATATTACACATCACACATGGTTTGAAATCAAACACCCACCATACTACTTTTAATTCAAAATAAAAATCAATAGGCTCTAATATCAATGGAAGGGAACAAACTCTTTATGCACCTAGCAGAAGCATTGGAAACCGTTTTGATTTTTATTAAGAATTAAAACAAAGCAACAAATAGAAGAGTAAGAACTCTACCTTTTTAGAAACCCTAGCTTGCAAGACTCCTCAGAGTATTCCAACCATGCAGAAGTTCTTCAACATTTCACAAGATCTTACTTACTATGACTCGAACACAAGGTCAAGGCTTGTTGGAGCCTCTTGAAAGAAAATTCCAAAGGGATTGGAGAAGGAGTTTCGAGAATTCTCTGGAGATATAATTTCATTCTCAAGAGAAAGTGGGAGAGATTGATGTGTCTTTGGCTCAACCCAAGGGTCCTATTTATAGGGACTCTCGGGAAATATTTTCCAAATAATATATTTGCATATTTAATATATTAGGATATTATACATTATATAAATCATATTTAGATAATTATAAGATATCCTAATATATATTTAATTAATTTGGATCTCATTCAAATTTCAAATATATTTTTACTTAATATATCAAAATACATTAATTGATTTAATATTTAATTATATCAAATACAATAAATATATTTTTCCTTT
The DNA here is from genome assembly GCF_002738345.1 of Cucurbita maxima. NCBI lineage: Eukaryota > Viridiplantae > Streptophyta > Magnoliopsida > Cucurbitales > Cucurbitaceae > Cucurbita > Cucurbita maxima. Next base: position 72,019 of record NW_019272093.1, on the reverse strand, counting down.
TTAATATATCTAATAATATTAAATATTAATTTGAACCCTTTAAATTAATATGTTTTTATCCATTTAACATATCTAATATATTAATATATTAAATACTAATTTGAACACTTCAAATTAAATCTATTTTTTCTATTTATTAATTATTAATTTGACATTTCAAATTAAATTTATTTTATCCTTTATATTTAATATATCTAATATATTAAATATCAATTTGAACACTTCAAATTTTCTTTCAAATAAATTAAACCTTTTATCGTTACTATGAGCTGGGTCAATTTACCGTTTTTACCCCTAAAGTTACTTCTTGATCCTTAAGTCCCATTGATCCTCTAATGAACATTTGTGGTTCAACCACCAAACCGAATCCCTCTCGAGCCAATGAGAGTGTGACGTCCCTTATTCAAGAATTGAGTTTAGTACTTAAGGGAACAACATCTCTACTATCCCTTAAAGCGGGTAGAAGTGAATTCTATCTTTCACCCTATGTCCCCAGCTATTCACCCCGTCTTACCCTTGAAATGGGAGGCTTATTGAGTCGGCGAAGTTGGGCCGCTATCACCCATGCAAATCTAAGGATAATTCTGAATAAACAGAAGTTCATAGTTAGCTCAAGATTAAGGTCGAGTTACCTAGGTCATGAGTGAAAAAAATCAGTCTCAACAGTAAACGACATTATAAAGTGAGAGTGATTTTCTTCATCGACTAATCTTATGCAATACTCATTGCATAGGACGCCCCCACTCACATGGATCCACATGTTCAATTTAGTGATATACAAAAGTGAGCTGCATCCATAGTGTCCCCAGGATAAGGTACTCAGCCTTATCCCTGTACTACAAATCGTTTTGACTATATACTTGAACTTGATTCACTCTTATGTCTCTACATATAGTTCAAGTAATCATACTATAGCCAGAGTATTCTTAGTTTATTGAATTTAAATTAATGATCGTACAATTTACTTTATTCAATAACAATCTTTACAGAATAAATATCAACAATAACTTTATTAAAAATAGAATATGTTTTTGTTTACAAACTATGAGTTTTAGGAAATAAAACCCTACAAACTTCCACATGGACTAAAACTCTAGTGAGGTGTTATAATGTTGAGTAGAGAGAAAGACATAAATACAATAAACCATTGGATCATCTACTCATGTCTTTACTCCCACTTGCCCTAGATTACATAACTCGTAGTCCTAGACTCACTAGGTGTCCTTCAAACACTTTAGCAGTGGGGGATTTTGTAAATGGATCAGCAGTGTTGTGCTCTAAAGCTATTTGTGTGACGATCACATCTCCTTGTTGCACAATCTCCGTTATGAGATTATATTTGCGCTCAATATGTTTTTCTTGCTTATGGCTTCTTGGTTCTTTTGAATGCAATTGCTCCACTGTTATCACAATAAAGAGTGACGGGCAGATTCTTATTTGGAACGACTTCCAAATCATTTCAAAACTTCCTAAGCCATAAAGATTCTTTCGCTGCTTCACAAGCATCAACATACTCAGCCACCATGGTGGAATCAACAATGAAACCTTGCTTTATGCTTCTCCATATTATTGCTCCTCCGCTCAGAGTGAAAACTGATCCCGATGTCAATTTCCTCGAATCGATATCGGTCTGAAAATCTAAGTCAGTGTCCCTTGTAAGGATCAGATCCTTAGCGTCGTACATTAGCATACGCCCCTCGTTCTCCTAAGATACTTGAGGATATTTTTAATGGCAGTCCAATGAGCATGTCTCGAATTGGACTGATATCTGCTTACAATTCCCACAGCATAGCATATGTCGGGTTGGGTACACAACATGGCATACATCAGACTACCGACTGCTGATGCACAAGGAATATGTCTCATATCCTGAACTTCTTGAGGTGTCTTAGGACTTTGTTCCTTCGACAAATGAACTGCATACCTGAAAGGTAATAATTCTTTCTTGGAGTCCAGTATCTTATATCGAACCAACATGTTGTCGATGTACGATGCCTGAAACAATGCTAGTATTTTATTCTTGCGATTCCGAACAATTTGGATTCCCAGAAAAAACTGATCCTCTCCCAAATCTTTCATTTGGAATTGGGTCGTTATCCAATGCTTAATGTCAGTCAGAAATCCCACATCATTCCCAATGAGTAGGTTATTGTCGACGTACAACACAAGGAAAACTACTGTAGAATTGACTATCTTCTTGTAAACACAAGGTTTGCCAACATTCTGTTTAAAGCCATAAGATTTGATCGCAGTATTAAACCTTATATTCCAAGATTGAGATGCTTGTTTCAACCCATGGATCTTTTAAATTTGCAAAGCTTTTGCTCGTGATCCTGTTCAATGAACCCCTCTAGTTGAGCCATATAGATAATCTCCTCAAGATTGTCGTTTAGAAAGGCAGTCTTGACATCCATTTGTCAAACTTCATAATCATAAAATTTGGCAATCGACATGAGTATTCTAATCGATTTAAGCATAGCAACAGGAGAGAAGGTTTCTTCATAGTCCACCCCTTCTCTTTGGGTATAACCCTTTGCTACAAGTCGAGATTTGAAGGCTTGTACCTTACCAGCTTGGTCTCGTTTCCTCTTCTAGATCCATTTGGAACCGATAGGTTTTACCCCATCTGGTTGATCTACAAGTTCCCAAATTGAATTGAAGTACATTACTCCATTTCAAGATTCATGGCTGTTAGATAAAACCTGAGTTTTACCGTTTTTCTTATTCACACGATTTCAAAAAATCGTGAGTTCGACCATTTGACAAATCACGTCGAATGGATCACCAGAGTTTTAGAAGGGAGTGGCACAGATTTAGTTGGCCACTCTCCAGCCAATTTTAGAATCTTTTTACTTTTAAATAGGAGATTTGGTCAGAAAATAAAACAACCTGAAGATCAGTGTATATCATTGCAGAGAAGCCAACCTATCAACAAACAAGTTGGATAGCTCAAGTGGTTAGAGCTTTGACCTAACATCACAAAGATCTCAGGTTCGAGTAGAAGAAAATGCAAAGTGTAAAAACACACACATTGTGGGGCCCATCTCGGGCAGGCTCACTCACTCCTCCCCGCCGTTGTCGTGTGCCGACATCTCCATCACCGCCGCCACGAAGAGGGCGTCAAGTTATCGTTGAGCCTATCAATCCAATATTGACAAAGTCCAATTATAACGAATGGATCTTGTTGATGCGCGGTCAACCTACAGGCGCAAGGGTTATGGCATGCTGTTGAGCCAGAGGAAGGAGAAACGATTGAGTACCGTGAGGATCGGTTGGCGTTTTGTCGCCGTATTACGATCTGTGCCCCCAGAGATGCTCACCAAGCGCACCGCGCAATCGGCCTGGGAGGGAATCAAATCCCGTCGGGTCGGTGTACAGCGAGTGCGGGAATCCAACATCTAGCAGTTGCGGAAGGAGCTCTCGGAGATCCACTTTAAGAACGGTGAATCCGTCGATGATTTTTCGATGCGGATCACGGGGCTCGCCAACAACATCACCACACTCGGTGGCAGCATCAGCGAGACAGAAATCGTGAAGAAGATGCTGCAGGTTGTCCCTGATCACCTCGAGCAAGTTGCGATTTCAATCGAGACATTGCTTGACGTGAACGACCTAACGGTAGAAGAGGTGACCGGAAGACTGCGTAACGTCGAGCAACGGAAGAAAAATACCATTTCAGCTGTCGACAAGGGGGGTCGCCTACTCCTCACTGAGGAGGAATGGCTTGCACGTCTAAAGCTCCGTGACAACACCGGCCAGAGCAACGGGTCCTCCTCCAGCCGCAAAGACGGTAAGAAGCCATGGATCTCCCACGGGCGCATGCGCGGGAAAGATGGGAATCAAAAGAAGGAGTCGACCAATGGCAGGCCAAACTGCTCGAACTGTGGGAAGAGAGGACACCTAAGCAGGAATTGCTGGAGCAAGCTTAGGAACAAGGAGAAGGCCGAAAAGGCCCATGTGGCTCAATCCGAGGAGGACGAGCCAGCTCTCTTCATGGTAAGTGCATGTGTCCCCATTGTCGATTCCAAATCCACGGAAATGGAGGTAATCAACAACGATGTTGAACTCGAGAAAGAGCTCCAGCTGGGCGTAGCAAAGGTGGCACCAGCTAGGGAGCCAATTCAACTGGAGGAGGAGCGAGTGTTCGCTCAGATCAGCGAGCGGGACGAGCAACACAAGGACCGGCGATGGATCCTAGACACAGGGGCAACAAACCATATGACCGGGGCTAGATCTGCATTCTCCGAACTCGACTCGGGGATCCGCGGGACGGTGAAATTCGGCGACGGATCCGTCGTCGAGATCGAAGGACGCGGCACCATCCTATTCGCCAGCAAGGGCGGCGAGCATCGCAAGCTGACCGACGTCTACTTCATCCCGAGGCTCAAGGCTAACCTTGTGAGCCTGGGTCAACTCGATGAGACAGGCTGTTTCATCTCCATCGAGCGCGGACTACTCAAAATTTGCGATAATCAACGACGGCTGCTCACACAGGCAAGGCGCACGACAAACCGTCTTTACATCCTGGAGTTAGAGATAGAGCAACCTGTCAGTCTCTCGGCCAAGATCGAAGAGGTATCTTGGAGGTGGCACGCAAGGTACGGGCATTTAAACTTTCTTGCTCTAGAAAAACTACAGAAGGAGGAGTTAGTGCACGGTTTGCCAGCAATCAAAGGTGTGAACAAGCTGTGCGACGGGTGCCTCATCGGCAAACAGAGGCGCACACCCTTTCCGTCTCGAACATCCTATCGAGCCGATGAGCCGTTGGAGCTTGTACACGGCGATATCTGCGGGCCCATCAAGCCGGCGACCCCAGGCGGTAAGAGTTTCTTCCTCCTATTAGTCGATGACAAAAGCCGCTTCATGTGGCTGACCCTGCTGCAAGCGAAAAGTGAGGCGGCAGAGGCGGTTAAGTGCGTTAAAGCGCGAGCGGAGGCCGAATGTGAGAAGAAGATGCGAGTGCTGCGCACAGACCGAGGCGGAGAATTCACCTCGACAAGTTTCGGTAAGTATTGTGACGAAATCGGCATACAACGGCACCTAACGGCGCCCTACTCCCCCCAACAGAACGGAGTGGTGGAGCGCCGGAATCAGACCATCGTCGGGACAGCAAGGTCATTGTTGGTGACGGCCGGGATGCCTGGGAGATTCTGGGGAGAGGCAGTAATGACGGCCGTATATCTCCTCAATCGGTCACCAACCCGAAGCCTTGACGGGAAGACACCATATGAGGCCTGGTACAACAAAAAACCAACAAGTGGTATCAGAGCCAAGTTGAAGATCGGTGTATATCATTGCAGAGGAACCAACAAGTGGTATCAAAACCAGCGGTACATCATTTTCGCGTGTTCGGCTGCGTTGCTTACATGAAGGTAACACGTCCCCACCTCGCCAAGCTCGATCCTAGGGGGCTGAAGGTCGTTTTTATCGGCTATGAACCCGGGAGCAAGGCGTACAGACTATATGATCCTGTAGGGGGGCGAGCTCACGTGTCTCGTGACGTCGTCTTCGATGAAAGCACCTTCTGGCAGTGGAATGACGTGATCGAGGCAGACCATAATCCATATCAATTCACGGTGGAGTACCTCGTCACTGAGCCGGAAGAAGGAGGAGCCCAGCATCAGCAGCCGTCACCGCCGCCAACAGGTGCAACCCCTGAACCAGTGGAACTCGCAACACCACGGACTGCGGATTCGACGCTGGATGCCGATCACGATACTGATCTGGAGGCCAGGTACCGGAGGATGGACGACCTAGTAGGAGGAGGTGAACCACCTGGACTGGCAGTGCGCGAGCTCGAAGAAGTGGCCGAACTACATGCCATCAGTGCAGATGAACCGAACACCTTCGCCGAAGCAGAAAAGAACCCGTGCTGGCTGAAGGCAATGCAGGAGGAGATGACATCCATCACCGAAAATCAGACGTGGAGTCTGGAGGATATGCCGCCGGGACACCAAGCCATAGGGCTCAAATGGGTCTTCAAACTGAAGCGCAACGAAAAAGGAGAGGTTGTGAAACACAAGGCCCGTCTGGTAGCGAAGGGCTACGTCCAGAAGCAAGGAGTGGACTTCGAAGAGGTATTTGCGCCAGTGGCAAGGTTAGAATCCGTTCGTTTCTTACTTGCAATTGCAGCACATTACTCTTGGGAGGTTCACCATATGGACGTAAAGTCTGCTTTCCTTAACGGAGAGCTGAAGGAGACTGTTTATGTCCGACAACCACCTGGCTTCCTGGATAACAACAACCCCAATAAAGTATTGCGCCTGCACAAGGCACTCTACGGGCTTCGACAAGCTCCACGAGCCTGGAACGCGAAGCTCGACAGTACCTTACTGTCACTGAAATTCAAACGTTGCGCCTCTGAGCATGGCATGTACACGCACGGCCATGACAAGAAGCGACTAATCGTGGGAGTGTACGTCGACGACCTCATAATCACTGGAGGTGACATGGAAGTCCTCGGAAGGTTCAAGAAGGAGATGTCGAAAAACTTCGAGATGAGCGATCTCGGCGTGCTCAGCTACTATCTCGGCATCGAAGTGCAACAGAATTCTACCGGCATCTCCATCTGCCAAAGTGCATACTCAAAGAAGCTGCTGGACACAACTGGACTTGTGGACAGTAATCCTACAAAGACGCCAATGGAGGCCCGACTCCAACTAAGGAAGGCTGGCACTACGACGACAGTCGACTCCACCAATTACCGCAGCATTGTCGGGAGTCTACGCTATCTGGTAAACTCTCGTCCTGATCTTGCTTATTCTGTTGGATATGTGAGCCGGTTTATGGAAGCACCTAGGGAGGAGCATTTAGCGGCTGTCAAGCGCATCCTGCGCTATGTAGCCGGAACCAGAGGCTGGGGTATAAGATACTGCGCAGGGAGCGGAAAGGAGAAACTCAAGCTAGTTGGCTACAGTGATAGTGACATGGCCAGTGACGTTGATGATCGTAAGAGCACTAGCGGAATGATCTACTTTCTCTCAGGCGGCGCAATCTGCTGGCAATCAACAAAACAGAAGGTAGTTGCTTTGTCTTCCTGTGAAGCAGAATACATCGCCGCTTCGATGGCAGCAACACAAGGGATCTGGCTTGCGCGACTAATGGAAGAACTCATCGGGAGAGAAAGTGATCCACCAATGCTATACGTAGACAACAAAGCTACGATCTCCCTGATCAAAAATCCAGTTTTGCATGAACGAAGCAAGCACATAGAAATCAGATTCCACTACATTCGAGAATGTGCAGACCGAGGGCTCATCAAAATTGATTACATCCGAACAGAGGAACAACTTGGAGACATCTTCACCAAGTCCCTGGCGCGGGTGAAATGTGAAGAACTACGCTCAAAGATCGGAGTTCAAATAGTAAAGTAGATATTCTACAGGTTTTAGGAGGAGATTGTTAGATAAAACCTGAGTTTTGCCGTTTTTCTTATTCACACGATTTCAGAAAATCGTGAGTTTGACCATTTGACAAATCACGTCGAATGGATCACCAGAGTTTTAGAAGGGAGTGGCACAGATTTAGTTGGCCACTCTCCAGCCAATTTTAGAATCTTTTTACTTTTAAATAGGAGATTTGGTCAGAAAATAAAACAACCTGAACGCAGTCAAATTCAGAGTTATTTTTTCTCTCTCCTTTTTGTTAAGCATTTTCCCAATTTCCTCTCACCGAAATTCTGTGAAAACCAACAATGGCTTTGATTCACTGATCTCTATCTTCATCATTCATTGCCTGTTTATAGGTTAATGGATCCTCAACGCCATCATCAGGTATGATGACCTGTGTTTCTGCCAAACCCAAGTAACGATCGGGTTGAGTTATAACCCTCCCATTACGTTGAGTCATTTTCAACTCTTGGGAAAGATATGATTGACAAGAAGTGCGAGCTTCATCAACAACTCTTGTTGAATGACCAACCTGATCAACAACTATTGTTATTTTATCAATAGCTTCTTTAGAAATCTCACTCAATACTAGTTTGCTGCGAGGTTGATGATTTCTTATGTGGTCTTCCTCTAAGAATGTAGCGTTTGTTGATACAAACACTCTATTTTCTTGAGGGTCATAAAACAAACCACCTTTCGTCTCTTTGGGGTATCCTACGAATAAGAATAATTTTGAACGACGTTCTAATTTCTTGGAGTTTTGCACCAACACATGTGCTCGGCATCCCCAAATCTTGAAGTGACGTAAACTACCTTTACGCACTCTCCATAACTCATAAGGTGTTTCTGAAACACTCTTAGAAGGAACCATGTTCAAAATGTATGCAGCAGTCTTCACTACATATCCCCAAAACAAATCAGTTAATTGAGCTAAACTCATCATCGACCGAACCATGTCTAACAGTGTTCTATTTCTCCTTTCTGATACACCGTTCTGTTGGGGTATACCAGGGGCTGAGAGTTGAGACGTTATTCCATGTTCTATTATATAGTCCTGTAATCTTAAGTTCATATACTCTCTACCTCGATTTGCACTACGACAAATATTGGATTAGATAGCTTCCGAAAAATGCTATCATATACCTTTTATAGCGTTTTTCGTACGTCGTGACAGCCCATGTTATTAGAAGTCTAGAACTTTTTATAGCGTTTTTGTATAGCTATAATAAATGTTATAATATAGTACCTAAACATTTTATAGCATTTTTGTTAAAGCTATAATGGGTAAACATAACTAAAATATTATGCTATCATTCATTTTTAATAAGCTATATTTATACTTATGTTATAACAAAAATATAATTGAAATTTAATAATCTACTAACACATTGCAAATAAAGTATTCAACTCGATCTATATAAGAATATCAGACTCGTTACACTATCACAATTTTCAAATCAGTTCTTCCCCACCCATACACAATAAATAGAATAAAAACTCACCATCCACAATATGTGACATCTTTGATTTTGATAAAATCAAGTCTACCAACCCTAAAGGTATTCGAACTGACATAAATATCTTCTATGTTCCACCCTTTTAGCAATGTCAATTGATAAATTGTTCGTTGTTGCTTGCCAATTAGTGCTTCCTTGCTTCAACAAAAGCTTGATCGTTGGGTTGAGGATTAGGGTTGCCTTATCAATTTGGTATCAAAGTCTAAGTTGTATCTTTGTGGTCGACTCTAGGCAATGTCAATTGATAAATTGGTCATTGTTGCTTGCCAATTAGTGCTTTTAAGGAATCCTACAACATTATCGAAGCATATATATCAGTGATTCGAAGAGAAGTGCAAAATAGTACCAAAAGCTTTGACATATGTTGGAGTTTTTTTTTGTTCCTTTCTTGCTATTTCAAGCTCTTCCTTTATCAAACACCAAAGCAACAAAATCTAAATATCATATAAAAGTAAAAAAGAGAATAGAACATTTTTGTTCATCTTATATATGTAAGCATGTTTCATTTTTTCCTAGATTTCTTAAAAACAGAGAATAGAAACATTAGTTGAAATACTTGCATTATAGCTTCCAATTAGAATTGAAAGGGGAGGGCATTAGTTTATGAGAAAAGAAAGAGTATTATGCTTTTTGATTCCCTTGGATGAAAACCCTGACTTTGTAATAAAACCCAATCCTTTCAAATAGCCCTTCTTGATGAAGTGTTTTCCTCATATGATAAACCAAACAGAACCATTAAAAAAAAATTGACATGGAAGAGAAAATGAGAAGAAAGTATGGCACTGAACCGATATAACTAGCACCTATGTTTTGTGGCCTTGAGGAGAGATTTGTTAAGTACAAGCTAATGAGATGTCCATTCTCAGAAGCAGGCTCATCATCTTCATGATCACAACCCCATAAGTTAAATAACTATATCCAAAGAAGGCTTTGATGTGATCTTTAAGAGACCTTTTGGGATTAAAATTAGAGCCACAAGTGCAATGTCAAACTTCCCAGAACTCTTCTCATTCTAGTCCCCTCTTATCTCAAAGGTGTTTCCACCTTTTTTACAAATAAATGGATTGATTCCATGTTTTTATTATAATTGGTTCTAAAGTCTTCTAGTGGTTTTGACCTTGGATGGTCTATTTTGAAGGGTACTAAATAACCATATCATCACTAGTAAGGTCAACCAAAAAAAATTATTAACCAAAGAAAATGATCATACACACTAATGAATTCTCCTGAGAAAAAAGAAAAGTAGTCTTTAAAGGATCTACAAATATTCTTTCTCCCAGTCACTCCAATTTAGCAAACAAAAGTCAAAGACTGAAATCAGTCTAAATGGTCTTCTAATTAGGAACAACTTCTTCTAACTGATCTTCTAATTTATCTAAGATCTCAGTTGAAGAAATCTTCAAAATCAAATAATAAGAAGAAGAATGTGTTGTTGGAAGCCCTAAATGCTAAATAACAGTAATAGTAACAATAGGGCCACACAAGTTCTTATTGTTGTTGTGTGAAAGTGAGTGATCTTGCCGATCATGTATTTAATAAGTTATACACAAGGAAGGAGAAAAGGTGACCTAATGTATTTAATAAGTTATACACAACTAACTTTGCTCTATCTTGGATTGTTCAATTTGGAGTGAGGTAGGATAATAGGGTTTTTTCATAGACAAGGCATCAACCATAAATGGTATGTCTCCTCTCAATGCCACTATCTTGAGATCTGATGCAAATCAGAGAAAAATTTTGAAGCATGAAAGAAAGAAGGATGGATCTTGAGGGAAAACTTTTGAAGCATGAAAGAAGGAAGGATGGATTGTTGCGCGAGAGAAAGAAGGCGAGATTTGGTTTTGCCCGAGGGTCTGAGAGAATATGGGTGCCTAGAGGGAAAAGGAGAGAAAAAGAAAGGAAGGCTTTTCTAAGCGTGATTAGGTTCTTACGGATAACATTAAAAAAAAAAAAAACCTTATATTTTCTTTCTAATTTATTCGTGTTGATTGAAGTGTTTTAATAGTTTTTTCTAATAGATTCTCAACCTCAATCTTATACTCTCTAAACTTTTCAATAACTTCGGATTTGTGATGCATTAGGTAAAGATAGTCATACCTTGAATAATCATCAATAAAACTAATGAAATGTTCATATCCTCCTCGTGCTTTGACATTCATTGAACCACAGAGATCTGTATGCACGAGTTCTAAGGTTTCTTTTGCTCTATAACCTTTTTCGAAAAAAAGTCATTTAGTCATTTTACCCTCAAGACAAGACTCACATGGAGGTAAAGAGTTGTCTTCTGACTCATTTAGAAGTTCTCTTTTAACTAATCTCTCAATCCTATTGAGATTAATGTGGCTAGTCTTTGCCAAAGATAGGTATTAGGAGAAATCTTTTGTCGTTTATTTTGAGTTTCAGCTGTTTTAAACATCTCGGTATTTAAAATAGCTTTTGTTTCGCTCGATTTTAACATATATAAGTTGTTTTCTAGTTTTGCAAAACAAATATGAATACCTCTTTTGAAAATGAACACTTCATTGATTTCAAAATATACTTTATACAAATGTTCTAATAAACAACATATAGATATTAGATTTCAAAAGACACTTTATACACATAGATATAAAAAGTACATTATTTAATATAATAAATCTATCTCTGAAAAACAACTTTAAATTTCCTACTGATCTTGCTGAGACAACTTCTCCTGTTCCAACCCTGAGTGTTATCTCGCCTTCTGTTCCAACCCTGAGTGTTATCTCGCCTTCTGCAAACATTCTCCAGGAACTAGTTTCCTGAAAAAATGAACAAATATGATTAGTGGCCCCTGAATCCAGTATCCAGGTTGAGTGATCGTACTTTACTAAACATATTTCTACAACTATTAAATTATATTTACCTTGTTGTGCTTTTTCGACTTTCTACTCTACAAGGTATTTTGAGCAGTGACTTTTTCCGTGCCTGTACATTTTCCATTATCTGCATTTTGAACCTTGCATTTGCAGTCAGTAGGAATCTTATCTTTCCCCTTACCCTTTTTGTCATATGCATCCCAAACCGTTTGATTTGCATTTGAACTAAGGTTTAGAAGACATTCCTCAGTTAAAACAAACCTCAAATCATCGTTTACAAGTATTGTGTTTAGGTTTGATTTTCTTGTTGCGTAATTGTCACCATTTAATTCCTCAGAAGCAAGTAATTTTACTATTGAGCCTGACATGCTGGGATTTAAAACAAATTTTATTAGTGAATTGACTTAATCATTTTTAATCCAATCAGGTTTAGCAAATGTAATAATGTACCCAAAAATTATTAATTTGCAACAATACTTTATTGTGTTAGAGCAACTGCTACTGAGGGGAAGTCAATCACTCCTTCACTAAACCAAGACATTCTTGACTTAAACACTAATCCCAGAAAAACACTCATTCCTATAGTGTTTTAGTTATCGCCACTTTGGTCAATAATATACTAACTCTTAGTAATTCTTCGTAAGTGTAACCCGTCATTTTCAGACCTAAGAGATTGGCCCCAACAATGCTATCAAATGAATAAGCCAAAGTTGGGAATGGACATAAGAAATCCTATCCATTTCTTGAGGTTGCGTTCTTTCGACTCCCATGTTACGACCCTCCAAATGGGTAGTTGCTCTAGGGCAACATGCGGTGGAACGTGGGAATCTCACGGTGCAGCCTAGTGGTAGAGACCATAGGACGTGTTGATATACATCCTTCAACCACTTACTATAAATACTTTCTCTATTCACCTTGTTATTGACTCATGCAAATACCTTCCGAATGGAGGTCGCTCCCAAGGCGACATGAGGCTGAGCAAGAATCTCACGGTGTGAATTTTGAAGAGAGCGTAAAAAGAAAACGATGTATCTCATATATCTTTTATCCCACTAAGTATTTTAGAAAGTTGGATATAGTATATTCCAGCTGATTAAATATACTAAGTCTAGGTGACTTTTTCAAGTATAAATTTGTGGGGTTTATTTGGCAAACATGCAAGTTTGTTAAACCAAATTTTGACACTCAAAATTCCACTCACTAAAACATGGATTTTTCCGTCAGTGAAGTCAACATTTTGACTTTCTCTATTTTAATTCAACAATTAATTTAAATAATTAATTTCAAATTAAAATAATATTAAACGATTAATTAAACAATTGAATTAATATTTAACATTAAATCAAATGTCAATCCCAATAAATTCCGGCACATATTTATTATGAATCCTTATTCATAATTAAAATATTTAAATCTTATTTAAATATCTTCAATTCTCTCATTTTGTTTAATTCGTAATTAAATCAAAATGCGTTTAAATATATCGTATATATTTAGCGCGCATTCCCTAATTTGAGTTCGAACACTTCAAACTCATTCGTCACACTGTTAAGGTTTAGTTTGATATGAGCTAGCAAGGGGACATAATGGACCTACAGATCATGAGCTCTAACGATCCGAGATTAACTAGCTAAACTCATTAACCTTTTAACCAACCTTCATTAACTACTAGGACACTCCACTCTAGACTAGTAGTTGCACTCCCCTAACTCTAGATATATTTCGTCCATTTGATATAACCATGATTAGTAAGTAGATCCTTCACAGGTTGTTTGTAACAAAAGCTAGATCAATTTACCGTTTTTACCCCTAAAGTTATTTCTTGTTCCTTAAGTCTCACTAATCTTCTAATGAACAATTGGTTTGTGGTCCAACAACCAAACCGAATCCCTCTCGAGCCAATGAGATGGTGGGGCCCCTTGTTCAAGACTTGGAGTCAGTACTTAAGGCAACAATCTCTCTACTATCCCTTAAAGTGGGTAGGAGTGAATTCTATCTTGCACCCTATGTCCCCAGCCATTCACCTAGTCTTACCTTTGAAATGGAAGGCTTATTGAGTCAGCGAACTCGGGTCACTCTCACCCATGCAAATCTAAGGATAAATCTGAATAAACAGGAGTTCATAGTTAGCTCAGGATTAAGGTCAAGTTACCTAGGTTATTGAGTGAAAAAATCAATCTCAACAGTAAACGACATTATAAAGTGAGAGTGATTTTCTTCATGGTTCGATCTTATGTAATACTCATTGCATAGGATGCCCCCACTCACATATCTCCACATGTATAAAATAGTGATCACATTGTTTATATCATATACAAAAGTGGGTCGCATCCATAGTGTCCCTAGGATAACGTACTCAGCCTTATCCCTGTACTATAGATCATTTTGACTATATACTTGAACTTGATCCAATCTTATGTCTCTACATATAGTTCAAGTAATCATACTATAGCTAGAGTATTCTTAGTTTATTGGATTTAAATTAATGATCGTAAAATTCACTTTATTCAATAACAATTTTTACTGAATAAACATCAATAATAACTCTATTGAAAATAGAATATGTTTTTGTTTACAAGCTGAGTTTTAGGACATAAAACCCAACATATTACAGGTAAATGGTATGCGATGTTAAAATATCATCATTAGCCCAATAGAGTCAAGCCCAATAATTGTAGGAGCCCGTTGTATATTTATTTTAGTAGAAATTTTAGGAAATATACTAATATTTTAGGAAAGAGATCTCGATATTTTACGAAAAAGATTTAGATTTGTTAGGTCTAGATTACTTAGGGCATAGTATAAATACTTCTCGACCCTACCTAGTTTGTATTCTCTTCTCGATTGGTCTTAAAAAAGAGTGTAAGTCTTTTCCACAAAGAGTTGTGTTCAACATGCGGTACGCTTCTAATTCATCCTAGAGTGCTTTATGCTTGGTGAAATATGTTGAACGGTCCCCTGTGACATCATTGCTATCGACTTTTGTAACTGAAAAGTTGCTGGAGCATTCTGTATTGAGAATTGTTCGTGAAGATCAACCCACACTTGATGAGCTATCTTGGCATGAACAATACCCTCAGTGATATTTGCTTCAACTGAATGAGTTAATCAAGATATTATCATACTGTTGCATTGATTTCAGTGTTCAGATTCGGTTGAATTTTCATCTTGAGACGGTTCTTCAATAGTGCCATCAATGAAGTTAATTTTCTTTTTGGCAATAAGAGCATGCATGACTGATTTACACCAGGATTGATAATTTGTTCGATGTAATTTGATTGGAAGAAGTGAATATTCTGGCTTATCAAAGTGATGAATATTATAAGGATGTGTTAAATCAAGATAAAAAAAAATTTGAAGCTGGATTTGGCTGATTCCACCATAAAGAAAATTTTGATATTTAAGAACACCGAGATCGGTGCTCAGATACAATGTTAAGAATGAGAAACATAATCGGGATCGAAAGTGCAATCTCCATTAATATTTATAACGTTTAAATAGGATACAAGCTATCAACTAATACCTAAAAATAAGAAAAAATATAAACTAACTAAATCTTGAGAATAAAATAAAATATACTACTGATCAAATCATAAGGAAAAAATATTAACGGATTACAAATATCTATGATATATTCCATAAGTAATTATTATAACGTATTCTCCAAATATTATATATTAATAAGTTCTTATCATGATATTTCCTAATGACCTTGGTCCTTGGATTCTAAAACCTTGGTTATATTTTAAGGGCTTTAGTACTAAGGTTCTTGGTTATTGGTTCTTGATCCATGTTCTAGTCATTGATCTTTCTCTTGTTTTTCGTACTTATCAAGTTCTTGTTTTGTTCTTAGTTCTTTCTCCAACACATTGCTCCAAATATTTATGGTATTAGACATGAACCTGACATCCTGTGTCCAAGGTTTCATGCATTCGAAGTGACACAATCTTAACCCGCACCTCAGGGCTTGCCCTTCGATATGCTCTGAAAACCTATGTCCAAGGCTTCATGCATTTCAAGTAACATAGTTTGAAAACCTACATCCAAAGCTTCTTACGTTCCAAACGATGTAGTCTAATTCTACATCAAGGGCTTGCCTTATGATACAGTCTAAATACCTATGCCCAAGGCTTCATGTGTTCCAAGCAGCATAGTTTGAATACCTTTGCTCAAGGCTTCATGTGTTCCAAGAAGCGTAGTCTGAAATCCTGCACCCAGTGCTTGCCCTATGTTACAATATGAGTACCTATGTCGAAGACTTCATGCATTCCAAGCGGCATAATTTGAATACTTACGCTTAAGGCTTCATACGTTCCAAGCAGTGTATTTTGAGTCAAGAACATATTGTACCATGGGAGGTCTTATGATTTTCAATTGAGTTTCTGAGTTTTAGGACCTTGGTCCCTTATCCTTGAGTGGTACCTAGCATTCTTCTTGCTTTGGTAGTTGTAGAGCTTGTATGGTTGTAAGAATTCGGATTTTTGTTTTATTTATTTTAGATTTCATGTTGAGATTTTTATTTTTGCTGCCAAAATGAAAATATATTATGCTAACATTTATTCTCGCTCCAAAAGTTGCAATTTCTAACAAGAAGTTACTATCTTAAAGGAAAAGTCATAAAGACATTTTATATTCCTATATTCAACTCTCTTCCTTCTTTGTAAAACGAATTTTGCTCTTCAAACTTGTCTGTGTTTTTTAGAGTGTTTGAGAGTACGGGAAAATAGAGTGTTAGCCGGGAAAACATGTTGGTGGTTCGCTGGGTAGTTTTCTTGTTCGGCGAGTTCTCGAAACCGATTGTGTTGTTGTTTTGGAGGAAGAGTCGAGTGAAAATTAACATCGACGTTGGAATAGCTGCGTCAAAGAAGGAAAACTGTCGGAACGAAGGAGGAGGACACCACATACCATCGTCGGAAATGGAAGGGATTGCGTCGTCGGCGTCGGAGGTGGCGGCACATCAGATTAGAGTTTTCATGAGGGTTCGGGCGAAGAAGACGCAAAGTCGGGTCGGGTTTCGGCCTCTGAACCGGCCCATGAAACGAACGCGGGACCTGTTCGTTTCGGCCCAACACGGACGGGGCGCTGCAGCCTTGGTCTCGGCTCCGCACGTGTGCTCTCGGCTCGGCTTGACGTGTACGGCGGCTCAGCTCCGTCAAAACCCGCGGCTCGGCTCCGTCAAATCCCGCAGCTTGGCTTGGCAGCTTAGTTTGTCGGCTCGGCTTGGTTACTCGGTATCACTATAATATATCGATTCCAAGGTTTTCGACCCTTCCAAAGCCATTTCGGCCCTTAGTTTTACCATCCGAGGTCAGTATAGTTCCTAAACGTTAAAGGAAGATTAGGTCGGGGGTTTATTTTGATAAATAGCATTAGGTTTAGCTAGGGTATGTTATGAAAGGTTCTAAGTTTTTATGTGGTTATCATAGGATGTATTTAACCGCTGGGATTAGCTCGTTGTGAGTGACTTCAACCAAGATCATTGAGGTAAGTGACCTTACTGTTGGAGTTAGTTTACTATGTGTTGTATGATGGTGCGTGCCCTGTGGCCCCTGCCTGCACCATGTTTTATTATGTGATATGACTATATGATATATGAATTATGTGACTGTTTATGCTATGAAACGTAAATAGGTTATGTTGACTATTGACTGCTTATGTTACGTGAGGTTATGAATGATATGTTAATAATATATGCTATGAAAATGTTGATCGATGCCATGGATACACGTAGTATTATCGAGTCATAGCATGAGATGTTTATGCAACTGGAATGTACTTCCATGTTATGTAATATGTCATGTAATGTAAGTCATGTGAGATGCCATGTAATGTAAGAAACGTATGTGCGATGTTAGCACTGCTTATGTAATGCCATGTTAGATATGTTAAGGGACCTCATGCATATATGTATGTCACGTGCATCGAGATTCTTCCCCTTTATGATACGAAAGAATGAATTACGATATTTATGTTCACCATGATATCATGCATGACCTTTTCTATTCTGTGGTGTCTGGCGACATGTAACACGTGTGCCTGACCAAGTCAGGCCCAGGGGGTTTGTATACGAGCCCGCCTGGTGGGTCCATGTATGCGTACATGGACCGTGTGTGAAGGAGTACCGCACACCCAACCCTACCTGGAATAGAAAAGCGCCCAAAGCTATGTAAAGTTTATGAAAAGTTAGGTCCCGCTCATATATTGCATGTATTTGCATTCCTAACCCCAACAGTGGGGTGACTTACTGAGTATTTCATAAAATACTCAAAGCCACGTGCTACCTACATTTTTCAGGTAAAGGCAAGGCGCCAATGTAGGGTTGGCGGCGGAGCTGAAGACACCATGGAAGTTGGAGATGGGATATTTTTAGGAGTTTAAGTTTATTGTTCTGTTTTAAGTTATAACGTTGAGTATTGCTTTATTTAGATTTATTTTTGAATTCGGTTATTGAAGGTTTATTTTTTTGAAAATAGGTTGTTTTGGATTTATGAATTTTTATGGAAGACTTTGTTTTGTTTCCAAGGTTGAGCTTCTATGTAATGAATTATGTATGCATGGGTGACGTCACTAATTAGGTTTAGAAAATTAGGGGCGTTACAATGGTATTGTTCTTGGTTTTCAATCTTGTAAATTTCTAAGATTCATAATTCCTTGAGGCATAATTTGTAACACGCATTCGTAAACATATGAGTCCATCGTAATAACAAGCATGAGTTGTTTAGAAGGTCATAGATTCACAATGAATTCCTTAGAGTGTTCTAGAAGGGTATTGAGTCTTGAGGTGTTTCTTTGGTCCTAACTTGTTTTAGGTTCCAAGCTTGCTCTAATCAACTTGAACTCTTGAACATACTTTGTTGTCCTTAGGAATAGGCCTTATAAGAAGTAGCAAGTCATTTGGAGGACGTATAGACCTTGAATTTAAATAAGTAGTCCTAGGGGCATTTTGGTAGTTTTCGAAATTTTATCCCTAATTCTTGGTTTTGCTACTTAACGTGTTCCAATGGCTTTCAAGCTTCTCCACATCATCAGACATCACATAATAAGGTCTACCACGAAATTTAATAGCATTTGGAGGTCCTCTAGGTCATGAACTAAACGTCCTTAGAGGCAATATGGTCATTTTGCACAATTTCTTGGTTTACCTACCTATCCTTATCCAATGACCACCAAATTTCATATATAACCTCAACATGCTAAAATATGCTTAGCATTAAAATTTAATAGGCAGAAAAATTCATCTAGTTGGCTATTTTAATATTAATTAAATCCCGAGCAATTTAATTGGTTTAGGGCTTTAACTCATGGTTTTTTGAGTTTTTCTTTTATATACTCTTAATTCATACTCGGTTAGTGTTCATGTGGAAATCCAAGAGATCCCAACAAGTATTTCTTAAGAAAAGTCCATGGTGACTACTTACCTCGTCATTTGTGTTTGGGACTTCCGTTCTTAAGCTTTCAGTTTTCGAATTATTCCAAATTATCTTTACTAGATTCATCTTTGAGTCTAGTTTTAGTAACCATAAATAAATTCATGAGAACTAGTCTGAAAGGGATCCAAATTGATCAAAAGGTGTAGAAATGTCAATGTATGGCTACCTTTGACTTTTTTGGTCAAAGTTTGACCCTTGACTTTGGACTTCATCTTCTTCATTGGTTGCTGGAAAAATCACGATTTTTCCTTATCATACTCCTCTAGTTTTGCCTTTGTACTGCTCTACATACACCTCTAATGGGCTAAATTTCTTCATGAAACGTTTAGATGAAGTTTCAAGGAAAAAGTAGGGGCCAATTTCATTCCTTATCATTGTCTATAGCTTTAGTTATAACCTTCCAAAGTTCACCAGAAAACATGTTTTTCACCTTTTTTTGGGCAGTCGATTCTAGAGTTCTTCATTGTCTGATTCCTTCACGAAACTTGTTGGAAATCCCATATAGAATGTGTAGGAGTTGGTAGGATGGAAAATGATTAACCACAACCCTTGAATTTAGATGAAATATGAGGAAGAAAAATCCATAATCTAAAAGCTTCAAACTCGAATTTTAGGAATCCTCGTCACTCGATTCTTGTCTTCAAACATTGCCCATAACTTCGTACTTATAGATCAAGTTTGCATCACCATTGATTGTTCTAGAATTATGGTGAAGTTTCTCATTTTTTATTTTAAACATTTCTAAAATTTTAGTCAGAAATATCTAAAACGATGAAGGTGGTACAGACATTGGTTTTCAACTTTAACCATTGGATCTACACAACCCTGAGTCTTGTTAAACATATCCATATAGCACCTCAATCCAATGATTTGATGTGAATATACGATTGATTTTCTTCTGCACCACGGTTCTAGAACCAAATCTGGTTGCAAATTTTCTTTAATTACATTTTTGTAATTAAGTGAAACTTCAGGGGTATTTTTTTTTGGTAATTTGTCACATTCAGAATATTTTATTATTATTTTTCTCGAAACATCCATAATTTTTCTAAAAATCTTTCATTCCTTAATGTTGGTGGTCATTTTTCCCTTCTCCACCATCTTGAAATTCCATCTACATAAGGAATTAAAAATGAAGAAAGATAGTTGTTAATTGAAAAAAATAACCTTTTTGCCATTTTCACCTACTTTTTCCTTTCCAATTTTGTCCAAATGCCTTAAATTCTTAAAATTACTTCTTACCGTATAGAAATGACTTCCTTAAGACTCTTGTCCTTGCTTGATCCTCTTAATTTCTTTCCTTGAATCATTTGGATCTTACACGGGCAACTTGTTCTTAGTGGAGCTAATTTCCTTTATTTTTTGGGGTGTTACATCATATCTTATCCCTTGCTCCCATGTCGTATTTATCAATCATAGTTTTATACATGATCCTAAGATGAATTGATTAACTCTTTACTAGTCTCAATGTCGTACATCTACGTATCATGAATATGTGAGGTCCACTCTTTCTTATAACATTTTCCATACTACACCAAACGTAATTATTTGATTCATAAGCAACATAAACAAAACCTTAAACCAAACGACCACCAAGAGATCTAGATCAGCTAAATAAGATTCATTTGAAATAGTTCTTGTTTTTTTTTATTAAACGACGGAACAATTTGATAACCATTTGAAAACCCTGTTTATTGTTCTTTCTAATCCAAAATGAATTAGAAATTTTTGGAAACTCTTCGTTTTCAATTTGTTTTAAGAAATAATGAACCTTTAAATTGTTTTTTTACCATGTATGATCGAGTTCCAAAATGTCTTTATTATGGTAAGTCGGTATTTCCCTCCTCTAATATGTAATTTCTTAATATGTAATTTCTTAATGAAAATGTATATATTATTAACTTATCATTTATGGCATAATGTAAAGGGCCTTTTATATCATATATTTGTATTATCATTTCCTTATATAAACGGAACATTTTCCATTAATTTCTCTCAAAGTTGGGAACTTAAATAAATGAGACTACTACACCATGATTGTCTTCTAATAACAATTGGTTGTGAACTTGATTCGATGGACCTCCCCGTACATTGTGTTAGCATTTTCGAATAATGTCACAGTCTTACATTTTCAACCATACAACGTCAGGATTTTGACACAATCATGAAAACCTTTTTTTTTACCTAACTTTACGACTTCATTAGACTTTAACAAGGTTGTCACTAACCCAACATGACTTATATAAAAACTAAATTTTGTTCAATCACACATGTAACAACTCTAACCGACTTGCCTCTACTCTAGGCCAAGCTTAAGGCTCTACCTTACATTTACTCTACCTCAAAATCCTTCTAATGTAATGTCCCATCTCATATTGTTGTTTTGATTATCAATCATGACCAAAATACCTAACAAATTTTCGTATTATAATTTATGTCGATAGATAATTAACATGGTTTACATTTCACTCGTACTCACCATATCAAGCTTTAAAAAAAAAAAAAAAAAATCCACACAAACAACATATCAAAAACATTTATTCATTTTAATATTAAAATTAAAATTTCAAATTTATGGATATATGGATTTTTTACCTGATGAGTTGTAGCAAATATCATAATTATCGGTTTTCACTCATATGCCATGAACATAGACTACTTTCACAATTATCTTTATCTCTCTTATCTATGCAGACATCAAAGTAATGAAAGGAGCCAGGCCATTGGAAGGAACAGTAAAACAATGTTGTGCCCCATAAGTTTGGACGAAAACTGAAGTCGTAGCTGGCCCAATGTGTCAGCTTGTGGACACCCAAGTCATCATCGCCAGATTTGCAGTGAACATTGAGTTGATTTTTAGATTTTAGAGCATTTGTTATCTTGACCATAATATTTGGGTTATCTTGGCCACACTTAACAAACTCGATCGCCTAGAAACATGTGTCCACGCCTCATTGTGCCACATGTCACACTTGCAGCCATAAACTTCTTCGGCTTACCCAGCTCAGTCGGCTTGGCTTTGCTTTTCGGCTCATAATCCAGCTCCTGAGCTCGCTAAAGGGTATTTTGACAAATTTTTGCAGTTTCAACCATTCTAAAGCGAAGTTGACCTAGTCTTAAGGAAATTAAGATAATTATAAGGTTTAATTTCTCGATTTAAGATCAAATGAATTGAGAAATTGTAGTTACTAATGAAACAAGATGTACGTTCTAATAGGAAACGACAATTGGTGATAGTTTGAGCAATTTTTTGGCACGAAAAGTAAACGTACTCAAATATAGGGAGAAAGCCTGCTAAGGGAAACCAAGCAAGTGGTCTTACTATCCAATAAGTTTGATGAGTAAGGACATGTACAATACGATGATGGTGATCATCATGCCTTGCATGATACTCAGGGGCCAGCTGACTTTCGGACGTTGCTACGAATAGCTAGCTCGACTACGAGAGGCCTAGGGGGTGTGAACCGCCTAAGATCCATGCTCACACGTGTGTGTTATGTGTAGGGAAGTACTGCACGTCTAATTTTTTAAGGACAGGAGGTCACCCCTACGATGGTTATAACGATAGGTTCCTAGATCATGAGTTTCATGTGATTGCATTTCTTAGAGTACTCAAGTCATCAAGTCATGTGCTACTTCTATTTCAGGTAAAGGCAAGGCATCCCTGATTGATCACATAGGATAGTATACGGAGTTTTACATTCAATATTTTATTTGATTTATTTATTATTGTCTTTATCTTGTTTTAAATATTATTTTAAACACATAAGTCCATGGAATTGTTTTAAAATAATTTTTTTGTTTTACGATGACATTTGAAATGTTTAATTTCACATAAGAGCATAAGTTATGATAACAGTAGCGACTTTAGGTTAGTGGAAATCTAGGATTGCTACAGCTTGTATTAGAGCTCTAGGTTATTGATTCGATAGATTAGCTAACGAGATAGGCTTGAAGCATTCCATAGTCAAATTGTATATGCCCCGTCACCATCAGGTATGTCCTGTATAAGATAAGAAAAAAAAAACGGTCTTTATTGCATGTACCTTGATTGTTTGTTGATATTGAATGTAATATAGTATTGAATATGGTGGCAGTAAAGGGAGCCAAACTCGAGAAAGTTTAGTCACCAGGACAAGTACAGCTGCACCACCCCAAATTGTACTGCCCCAAGCTGTGCTACCTTCAGCAACATCGGTGACTAGTATGGATCCTACTACAAATATTAACTGATTACGAATATCTAAGATATATTCCATAACTAATTATTATAACATATTCTTCAAATAATATATCTTAATAAGTTCTTATCATGATATTTCCTGACACTCTTGGTCCTTGGATTCTAAAACCTGGGTTATCTTTTAAGGGCTTTAGTACTATGGTTCTTGGTTATTGATTCTTGATCCATGTTCTAGTCCTTGATCTTTCTCTTGTTTTTGGTACTTTCTAAGTTCTTGTTCGATTCTTGGTTCTTTCTCCAACACACTGTTCCGAAGATTTACAGTATCAGACATGAACCTGACATCCTGTGTCAAAGGCTTCATGCATTCCAAGCAACATAGTCTTAACCAGCACCTCAGGGCTTGCCCTTCGATATGATCTGAAAACCTATGTCCAAGACTTAATGCATTTCAAGTAACATAGTCTAAAAACCTACATCCAAGGCTTCTTACGTTCCTAACGATGTAGTCTAATTTTGCATCAAGGGCTTGCCTTATGATACATTCTGAATACCTATGCCCAAGGCTTCATGCGTTCCAAGCAGCATAGTCTGAATACCTATGCTTAAAGCTTCATTCGTTCCAAGAAGTGTAGTCTGAAATTCTGCACCCAGTTCTTGCCCTATGTTATAGCATGAATACCTATGCCCAAGACTTCATGCATTCCAAGCGGCATAATCTGAATACTTACATTCAAAGGCTTCATACATTCCAAGCAGTGTATTTTGAGTCAAGAAAATGTTGTACCATGAGAGGTCTAGTTTTTGAGTTTTAGGGCCCTTGTCCCTTATCCTTGAGTGGTACCTAGCATTCTTTTTGCTTTGGTAGTTGTAGAGCTTGTATGATATTGTTCTTTGTTCTCAATCTTGTAAGTTTCTAAGGCTCATAGTTTCTTGAGGCATAAGTTGTAACATACATTCGTAAACGACGAGTCCATCGTAATAACAAGCATGAATTCCTTACAGGGTTCTAGAAAGGTCTTGAGTCTTGAGGTGTTTCCTTTAAGTGTTTCTTTGGTCCTAACTTGTTTTAGGTTCCAAGCCTAATCAACTTGAACTCTTGGACATACCTTGTTGTCTTTAGGAATAAGCCTTATAAGAAGTTGCAAGTCATTTGGAGCACATATACACCTTGAATTTAAATAAGTAGTCCTAGGGGCATTTTGGTCATTTTGGTCATGTTGGTCATTTTACCACTAATTCTCGGTTTTGCTACTTAACGTGTTCCAATGGATTTCAAATTTCTCCACATCATTAGACATCACATAATAAGGTGTACCACAAAATTTAATAGCATTTGAAGGTCTTCTAGGTCATGAACCATAGTTAAACATACTTACAGGCAGTATGGTCATTTTGCACCATTTCTTGGTTTACCTACCTATCCTTATCTAATGACCGCCATATTTCATATATAACCTCCACGTGCTATAATATGTTCAACAGTAAAATTTCATAGGTAGCGAAGTTCATCTAGTTGGCTATTTTAATGTTACTTAAATCTCGAGCAATTTGATCGGTTCAGGGCTTTAACTCATGGTTCTTTGAGTTTTTCTTTTATATACCTTAATTCATACTTGGTTTAGGGTTCATGTGGAAATTCAAGTGATTCCAACAAGTATTTTTTAAGAAAAGTCCAAGATGGCTGCTTATCTCGTCATCTATGTTCAAGACTTCCGTTCTTGAGCTTTCGGTTTCTGAATTATTCTAAATTATCTTTACTAGATTCATCTTTGAGTCTAGTTTCAGTAACAATAAAGAAATTCATGAGAACCGGTCTAAAAGGGGTCCAAATTGATCAAAAAGTGTAGAAAGGTTAACATATGGCTACCTTTGACTTTTATTGATCAAAGTTTGACGTTCGACTTTGGACTTCATCTTCTTCAATGGTTGTTGGAAAAATCACAATTTTTCCTTATCATACTCCTCTAGTTTTGCCTTCGTTCCGCTCTATATACACCTATAATGGCCTAAATTTCTTCATGAAACGTTTAGATGAAGTTTCAAGGAAGAAGTAGGGCCAATGTCATACCTTGTCATGTTTTATAGCTTGAGTTATAACCTTCTAAAGTTCGTCGGAAAATAGGTTTCTCGCCTTTTTTTGGACAGTCGATTCTAGAGCTTTTCATTGTCCAATTCCTTCATGAAACTTGTTGGAAATCCCATATGGAATGTGCAGGAGTTGGCCGGATGGAAAATGATTAACCACAACCCTCGAATTTAGAAGAAATTTGAAGAAGAAAAATCCATAATCTAAAAAGCTTCAAACTCGAATTTTTGGAATCTTCATCACTCGATTCTTGTTTTGAAACATTGGCCATAACTTCGTATTTATAGATCAAGCTTGCACCGCCATTGATTGTTCTAGAATTGTGGTGAACTTTTTCATTTTTTATTTTAAACATTTCTAAAATTTCAGTCAAAAATATCTAAAACGACGAAGGTGCTACTGAATTGGCTTTCAACTTTAACCATTGGATCTACAGAACCTTGAGCATTATTAAACATATCCAAATAGTAGCTCAATCCGTGAATATACGATTGATTTTCTTCTGCTGGATGGTTCCGAACCAAATCTGGTTGCAAATTTTCTTTAATTACCGTTGGTATTTTTTTTTGGTAATTTGTCACATTCTGAATACTTTATTATTATTTTTTTCGAAACATCCATAATTTTTCTTAAAATCCTTCATCAGTTGATGTTATTGGTCATTTTTTCCCTTTTAGACTATCTTGAAATTCCTTCTCGATAAGGAATTAAGAATCGAGAAAGATCCTTGGTAATTGAAAATATAACATTTTTGCCATTTTCACGTACTTTTTTCTTTTCAATCTTTGTCCAAAGGCCTTAAATTCTTAAAATTACATATAACGGTGTAGATATGACTTGATTAAGACTCTTGTCATTCTTTGATGCTCTTAATTTCTTTCCTTGAATCCTTTGGATCTTACATGGGGGGCTTGTTCTTATTGAAGCTAATTTCCTTTATTTTTTGGGGTGTTACATCATATCTCATTACTTGGCTCCCCAAGTCGTATTTATCAATCACAGTTTTATATATGATCTTAAGATGAATTGATTAACTCTTTACTAGTCTCTATGTCGTACATCTACGTATCATGAATATACGAGGTCCACTCTTTCTTATAACATTTTCCATACTACACCAAACATAATTATTTGATTCATAAGCATCATAAACAAACTTTAAACCAAACGACCACCAAGAGATCTAGATCAGCTAAATAAGGTTCATTGAAATAGTTCTTTTTTTTTTTTTTTTATTAAACGACGGAACAATTTGATAACTATTTGAAAACCCTGCTTATTATTCTTTCTAATCCCAAATGAATTAAAAATTTTGGAAACTCTTGGTTTTCAATTTGTTTTAAAAACTAATGAATCTTTAAATTATTCTTTTGCCATCTATGATCGAGTTGCGAAATGCCTTATTATGGTAAGTCCGTATTTCCATACTCTAATATGTCATTTCTCAATGAAAATGTATATATTATGACCTTATCATTTATGACATTATGTAAAGTGTATTTTATATCATATATTTGTATTATCATTTCCTTATATAAACCCAACATTTCCCATTAATTTCTCTCAAAGTTGGAAACTTAAATAAATGAGACTACTACACATGACTGTCTTCTAATAACAATCGGTTGTGAACTTGATTCGACGAACCTCCCTGTACACTGTGTAAGCATTTTCGAATACTGTCTCAGTCATACATTTTCAACCATACAACGTCACGATTTTGATACAATCATGAAAAACCTTTTTTTTATCGGACTTTATGGCTTCATTAAACTTTAGACAAGGTTCGTCACTACTCGAACATGACTTATATAGAAACTAAACTTTGTTCAATCATACATGTAACAACTCTAACCGATTTGCCTCTACTCTAGGCCAAGCCTAATGCTCTTCCTTACCTTTACTCTATGTCAAAATTCTTCTAATGCAATGTCGCATCTCATATAGTTGTTTTGATTATCAATCATGACCAAAATAAGTTAACAAATTTTTATATTATAATTTATGTGATAGGTAATTAACATCATTTATATTTCACTTCGTACTAATCACATCAAAAATATTTATTCATTTCGATATTAAAATCAAATATTGAAATTTATGGATATATGGATTTTTTACCTGACTAGTTGTAGCAAATATCATAATTATCGATTTTATAGTTGAACATACAAACATTTTCCTCACTCATATGCCACGAACATAGACTACTTTCACAATTAGACTACTTTCACAATTATCTCTATGTCTCTTATCTCTGTAGACATCGAAGTAATGAAACAAGTCAGGTCATTGTAAGGAACAGTAAAACAATGTCGTGCCCCATAAGTTTGGACGAAAACTAAAGTCGTAGCTGGCCCAAGGTGTCAGCTTGTGGACTCCCAAGTCATCGTCGCCAGATTTGCAGTGAACAGTGAGCTGATTTTTAGATTTTAGAGCATTTGTTCTCTTGACGATAATATTTGGGTTTTGGATGAATGATTCTTGGATGGTAGTAAAGAACAACGAAATTAAGAGAGAAAGTGTAAGTGTTGAAAATAAACTCATATGGTTGAAATGGGAGAGGAAAGAGATGGGTATGAACACATTTGTGTTTGATTTGTTTCACTTTTTATAGTTGAAAAAGAGTTAAATGGAATATAAGAGTTGATCTGTAATAACCCAAAAATAAACAAATAAATAAACTAACCCATTTGTTTGTATTTCTAATTCTTTTTTTTTTCTTTTTTTAATATATGGTGTTGTGAAGAGGAGTTTGTTGAGTATTTTAGGGCGTAGTTGTGTGAGAGTTTACTCTTGTTAAATTGTTTATAATAAAAATAGAATTAATTTTTTAAATCCAAAAATATATGCTTGAAACTCATTCTCCATTATTGCTCTCTCAAATTTTGAATTAAAAATGTAAAAGTATAATATGGAAATGAATTTTATGTTATGGTCGTTCGGGTCCTTCACCTAATCTAATTTTCATAGTGTTTCATTACCTAGCCCAACAGGGCTTTTATTTGGTTATCATATGTAAGGACGGGGCTGAATCGATACTCCAAAAAGACGGGTAAACTTTAACGAAATAAACAAACAGTATTTAAAACATAACATTACTTAAAACAAAATAGTGTTCATACCTGAGTAATTAAAACACAACACAATAGTTAAAATACAAAATAAGGAACGAACACAGAATATTTCAAAACAAATGGGTTGAAGACGACCATTGAGGCTTGTCTATGACACCTACTTCAGAGTCGGCTCCCAACCTCGACTAAATCCTTATTAACTGAAAAAAAAAATGCAAAATAATGAAGGAGTTCAAGACTCAGCAAGTAGCCTACTTGTAGACTCTTAATCGTGTCCTTGATATGCTAGGATATCACACTCTTTCTTTTCTTGTTCTTGTTTTTGTTGTAAGTACTTAGGCCCCTTAGTTCTGTTTCTGACTTGGAGTTATGTTAAGAATGAGAAATAGAATTGGGATCGAAAGTGCAATCTTCATTAATATTCACATTGTTTAAATAGGATACAAGCTACCAACTAATACCTTAAGGTAAAATATAAACTAACTAAATCTTGAGAATAAAATAAAATATATTACAAATCAAATCATAAAAAAAAAAAAATATTAATTGATTACAAATATCTAAGATATATTTCACAACTAATTATTATAATATATTGTCCAAATATTAAACCTTAATAGTCCCCTCAAGGTTGAGATTGTATTTCAATCACACCCAACTTGTCTTTCAAAAAATCAAATTGATGTCTTCCCAAAGTTTTAGTGAAAATATCTACCAATTGTATTTTAGTTGAAACATAACATGGTTTGATGATTCCAACTTGTAATTTTTCTCGAACTATATGATAAAATATTTCTATGTGTTTCGTACGTTGGTGAAAAACTGGATTGGCTGCTATGTGTAATGTTGCTTGATTATCACAATACAATAATGCTGGTTCTGACAGTGGAACTTCCAAGTCTTGACGAATATATCTTAACCAAGTTAACTCTAACACAAGTATTTGCCATAGCTCGATACTCGGCTTCTGCTGATGATCTGGACACATTGGTTTATTTTTTAGACTTCCATGGAATAATTAAATTTTCAAGGAAAATGCATAACCTAGAAATAGACCGCTTGGAAGTTCGATAACCACCCTAGTCTGAATCACAATATGGTTGTAATCTTAAATTGTTTTTCAGATGGTAGTAGAAGTCCTTGACGAGGAGTACCTTTGATGTATCTCAGAACTCGAAGAGCTGTCTCCCAATGTGGTTTTCTTGGTTCATGAATAAATTGACTAAGCATACGAACTGAATACACTATGTCGGGTCTAGTAACGGATAAATATATTAATATGTCAATCAACCATTTGTATTTACTTGGATCATTCAACTTCTCTCCTTCTGTTAATGAAAGTTTCAGATTTTGCTCCATAGGAATTTTTTTTGGACGTGCTTCTGTAAGAATTGTGTCTTGAAGAATGTCTAGAGCATACTTCCTTTGAGACATAAAAAATCTTTTCTCGACCTAGAAAATTCAATGTCTAGGAAATATTTCAAATTTCCTAAATATTTGATAAGGCATTTCTCGAGTAAACTAGTTTTGAGATGTTGAATTTCTTTGAGCATTGTCTCTATTTTGTATATAAAGAGTAATCTGCTACTGAATGTAGCCTGCATTTTGTACAGTGGTAGAGTATATGGAGAACCAATTGTGAGAAGCCTGTTTTAAACCATAAAGAGATTTATGAAGCCGACATACTGTATTCTCCCCTTGTCGGCGAATACTTGGTGGTAAAGACATAGAATTCCTCATCTAGATTAACATGGAGAAAGTCATTTTGAACATCCAACTGATGAGTGAACCATTTTCGAGCAACGACAATAGTGAGTAAGCAACGAAGTGTAGTAAGTTTCGCTACAGTAGAAAATGTGTCTTTGTAATCAACACCCTAAATATGAGTGTATCCCTTTACTACCAATCGAGCTTTATAGAGTTCAACAGAACCATCAGAATTGTGTTTAATCTTATACACTCAACGATAGCCAATAGCTTTATGGCCAGGTAGTAGAGGAACGAGAGACTAAGTATGCTACAATTTCATCATTCATAGTCTGCGGCCATAATGGGTCGCCAACTGCCTCATCATAGGTTTTAGGTTCCATCTTGGCTGTAATAAGAGCTAGAAAAGTACGTTGAGTAGGAGAAAAACGAGAGAATGAAAGGTAATACCTGGTGCCCCAGTGTTGGGACTTGAGCTAGAGGTTAAATGATTGGCTCTAGAAGACATCTCATAATCATTATAACAAGCTTGAAGCTGTTTGGTACGAGTAGAACGTCAGAGTGGAACTGATGTATCAAGTGGGATAAGGTTAGAACTAGTGGGTGAATCTGGAGAAGGAACAGAAGGTGGAGGAGACGACAAAGTAGTAGGTGAAGGAATAGAAGGTGGGGGAGGACCAGAATGGATGTTTGAGTAGGATGAATCATGAAGTGGTAAAATGGGAGTTAAAGGAGCTAATGTCAAAGTTTGTTAAGCTGATGAAAAAGAAAAATCATCGTCACAAGATTTAACATTGCGACTGATAAAAAAAAATAGATTTCATGTCATACAACTTGTAACCTTTGTGACCACAAGGATATCCTACGAAAACACAAGGAATTGCCCGAGGTTCAAATTTTTTCTTAAGGTGTACTACAGTTGCATAACACTTACAACCAAAAACTTTAAGATGGTGATGGTAGTTGTTTGTAGAGTGCTTCAAAGGGTGATGGTGTTCTATTTATAAGATAAACAACAGTTAAAAGACGACTCCATTTTGTTTTGGAATATAGACACAAGTGCACTGAAATTGAATGTCACAAGAAGTAAAAAATGGTTGCAAAGATAGGAACTCAGTCCCATTGTTTGATCTAACTATCTTGATAGTAGTATGAAATTGAGTTTGAATGAATTTAACAAAGTTCTTTAACAAATGATGTACTTCTGATTTATGTTGCATAAGAAAAACCCAAGTACATCGAGTAAAATTATCATCAATAGTGAGAAAAAACGCAAACAAGAATGAGTTGAAATTTTATGTGGTCCTCAAACATCACAATGTAACAGATCAAAGGCAGAATGAGTTGTTATTGAGCTTCTTGGGAAAGACAACCTAGTTTGTTTTGCTAATGGGTAAATACTACAGTTATGAGAAAAAACTAGCATTATTAAGATGCAATTGCTCAGCTAGAAATTTAAAACGAAAAAAAGAAGGATGACCTAGGCGTAAATTCCACAAATTAAATGACTAAGATACTTGGTGAGCTGGAGATTTGATTGGAGATGGAGAAATATGACAGAGACCTCCGAATTTTTTACCCATGACAATCATCCTCAATGTAGCCAAGTCCTGCATAACACAAGAATCAAGATAGAAGGTGACACAACATTTCATGTCATTGGTTGCTGATGGATATTAAGTTTAAATTGAATGAATGCACACATAAAACATTATTTAATTTAAGGCGAGGATTAAAGAAAACATTGCCAGTATTGTGACACATGTGTTGTCCCTCCATTAGGCAAATTTATTGTAGATATGGTGGCAGCCTTTGGTTTAGACATAATAGAAGCTTTGGATACTATATGATTCGTAGTATCCTTAGCTCTAGTATCGAGAATCCATGGATTAGAACTTGTGCTAATGGTTGTAATTGCTTAGAAGAAAATTTTGGAATGGAATTAGGTGATTGTTCTTATGTATTCAACTGAGAAACATCGGCCATATTTGCAAATGATCGATATCCACGATTGTTGCGTTGATTGACTTGTATTGCCCTTCCAGAATTATTTTTCTGTCGACATCGATCTTTCTTATGTTCCCTTCTATTACAAAATTTACAGTAAAACGTAAGGATTCGACACTCATCGATTGTATGACCACTTTTATTGTAGTGTTTACATGATTCATCTTTGGCTAATTTTGAATATTTTTTTTTCTTCCGCAATGCTGATGCAATCGAGAAATTCTCAGTAGGTTCAGAAGTTACCTGATACTACATCTCTTTTTGTACAAGTAATGAATAGGCTTGCCTCACATTAGGAATGGAGTCATCGTCAATATGTTAGATCTCGTCGTTTTGTAAGACTCATTTAGCCCCATGAGTAGTTGCATCAACTTGTCTTCTTCGCGTTATTCATGTATTTGACGTTGATTATAGGTAAATGGTGTGCGTTGTTAAAATATCATCACTACCCCGATAAAGTCAAGCCTAATAATTATACGAGCCCATTGTATATTTATTTTAGTAGAGATTTTAGGAAAGATACTCAATATTTTAGGAAAGAGATCTTGATATTTTAGGAAAGAGATCTTGATATTTTAGGAAAAAAAACTTGATATTTTAGAAAAAAGATTTAGATTTGTTAGGTCCAGATTGCCTAGGGTATAGTATAAATACCCCTCGACCCTACCTAGTTTTTCATCCCAAGAAATCCAAAACTATATAAAGTAGTAGTATTCTACAAAGTGTCTTTATATTTTTTCTCGATTGGTCTTAATAAGAGTGCGAGTGTTTCCCACAGAGAGTTGTGTTCAATAATTTGGTATCAGAGCGAGGATAGTATAGGTTGTCTGATCTCTTGGAATTCTAAGTATACTCTGTGGCTGCGGCTCTGTCTGATCTTCCACATCAAAAACGATTTCTTGAGATTATTAGTGAGTGAGTTTCTTTGTGTCGTGAGTAGTTTGTGACTCTGCAAGTCTTGTGTCGAAAAGGCGTGTTTGGTATTACTGAGATATTGTCAACACGATGGGTGAATTGCAAATCGTAGGAGAAATAAAAAAAACTCAACAACAACTACTACAATACGTAGGCAACATGCACAATATCCTATTTACAAGGACAGGATTTTTGGCATATCATTGGCGGGAGTGAAACTATGCCGCCAGTAGAGGATTCTAACGATGCCTTGCACAAATGGAGAATCAAAGGAGGAAAAACAATGTTTGCCTTGAAGACCACAACCGAAGAAGAGATGTTAGAACATATTTGGGATGACTAGAGACCGAAAGAAGCATGGGACACGTTCGTGATGTTGTTCTCCAAAAAGAACGATATGTGGCTACAACTTGTAGAGAACGAGCTATTGTCAATTTCACAATGTGACAGGACGATTGCTCAGTACTTCCACAAAGTCAAGATGATCTGCCGAGAGATTACTAAACTAGAACCGAAGTCTACAATTGGAGAAGATCGAATGAAAAGGATCATTATCCACGAATTGCGACCATAATATATAAGCTTCATTATTGTTGTACAATGATGGCCCACTCAATCATCACTTGTAGAGTTGAAAAAAATGTTAGCCAGCCAAGAAGCCATGGCTAAACAAATGGGAGGCATCACGTTAAAGGGTGAAGAAGAAGCAGTCTACACGAGTGAAAGTCGGGGCAACAATAAGCCATCTTCCAAACTGGATACAAAAACGATGACAAAAGAAGAAGTCATCAAGGAACTGCACAACCTGAGAGAGCTCATAAGAATGACAACAGGAGTTCTCAAGGAAAGAGATTTGAAGTTAATTGCTATAATTTCAGGAAGAAGGGTCACATGTCTATAGATGGTTGGTCCAAGAAAAATCTGTTGAAAGCAATGTGGCATCCTCCAACATGGAGATGGAGGAGGAATGGGTTGCAGAGGTACTATATGTCATAGAAGAAGACGAGCTAGCACTCATGGCAACGATGGGAGACCATATAAATTATAAGAATGACTGGATCGTTGATTCGGGATGCTCGAACCATATGACTGGCAATCAGAGTAAATTGCAATACAAGAAAGAGTACAAAGGAAGCCATATGGTACGCAGAACAAATATCACACAGTTGTCAATTGCTCAAATCGGCAATACGACAATCATGCCTGGAAAATAAATCTAAAATAGTGTCACTATATAGTGTTTATCATGTACCAGGTATAAAGAAGAGCTTGTTGTCAGTGCCACAACTAACAACATGAGAAAACTACGTCTTGTTGGGCCAGAAGATGTAAAAGTCTATCAAGCTGTTAAGATAATAGGAAAGCTGACAATAGAAGGATGAAGAGTGGAGTCTGTTTACGTTCTATCTGCAGAGTCTTCCTATATTGACAAGACTCGAAAGAATGAGACGACAAATCTATGGCATGCAAGATTGGGACATGTTAGCTACCATGAGTTGAAGTCAAATAGACGTTGTTTGCGCTGGATGTCAATATGATAAACCTCATCAATTACCATACAAAAGTCAAGTTTCAAAGCAAATAAACCATTAGAGTTAATTCACTCTGATTTCTTCGGTTCAGTCAACCGAGAATCGATCAGCGGAATGCGGTATATGGTGACGTTTATTGACGACTACTCGAGATATGTATGGACTTTCTTTATGAAAGAAAAGTCTGATACGTTCTCAAAGTTTCAAGAATTCAAGATGATGATCAAAGGAGAAATAGGATTGAAGATTCGTTGTCTACGTTCAAACAATGGCGGAGAATACACGTTAGATGAGTTTAATCAATATTTACATGATTTTGGTTTTGTTTGCTATGTATTGGTGCTTGACCATCTAGGTAGCAAGTTTGACAAGAAAGCAGTCAAATGTATATTTGTTGGATAAGACAATCAAAGGAAAGGTTGGAAATGTTGTGATCCAACAAGTGGAAAATACTATACATTAAGAGTTGTAGTTTTCGATGAAGCATCTTTATAGTGGTCCTCGAAGAAGAAAGTCTTACCAGATTCAAACATCGAAGAAATTCTACAACAGATGATGAGGGAGAAAAATATGCAAATTAAATAAAAGGTTGATGCGCCTGAAGATCCAAGTGACATTGGTATTGAAAAGCAAGATATGACTCAATCAAGCGAATCTGATAAAAATGAAACGACACATCAGCAACTTAGGTGATCAAATAGAATCCGAAGGCTAAATCCTAAGTATGCAAATGCAGCTATTGTAGAAGATAGAGTTTACGAACTAGAGACATGTGAAGAGGCATCACAAAACTCGGTTTGGCAGAAAGCGATGGAGGAAGAAATTATAGCCCTGGAGCATAATCAAACTTGGGAACTAATGCCAAGACGTAGAAGTTGATCGCATAAATGAAGGATTTCTTCTCTGCCAACAAAAGTATACAAGAGATATGCTTCAGAAGTTTAGCATGTTAGAGTGCAAGCAAGTTTCAACCCCAATGGAGACAAATGCCAAGATTTGTGAACGTGAAGAAAAAAAGTTGAATGATGAAACGATATACCAACAACTAGTAGGTAGTCTTATCTACCTAACTTTAACTCGGCCTTATATTTCTTATACAATTGGGGTTATGAGACGGTACATGCAAAGAACAAAGAAACCTCATTTGGATGCAACTTAACGGATCTTGAGATATGTTAAAGATGCAATCGACTATGGTCTTTTGTACAAAAGAAGCAAAGACTGCAAACTAGTTGGATACTATGATGCTAACAATGCAGGAGACCACAAAACTTGGAGGTCAACCACTGGGTATGTGTTCAAGTTTGGTTCGGGAACAACTTCTTGGTGTAGCAAGAGACAACCAACAGTATCATTATCAACTACAGAAGCAAAGTATAGAGCAGCGGCTGGAGCAGCTCAGGAAAGTACATGGCTGAAACTCTTGATCGAAGATTTGCACCAGAAAATTGACTATCCAATATCACTTCATTGCGACAACAAATGTGCAATTTTTCTTGCAGAAAATCTAGTGTTTCATGCTAGAACAAAGCAGGTGGAGGTGCACTACCATTTCATTAGAGAGAAGGTCATTAGTGCTGAGGGGGAGTGTTAAAATATCATCACTACGCAATAGAGTTAAACCCTATAATTGTACGAGCCCTTTGTATATTTATTTTAGTAGAGATTTTAGGAAAGATACTATATAATTTAGGAAATGTTTTTTGATTTGTTAGGTTTAGATTGCTTAGGGTACAGTACAAATACCCCTCAACCCCACCTAATTTTTCATCCCAAGCAATCTAAAGTAGTAGTATTCTACAAGGTGTCTTGTATTCTCTTCTCGATTGGTCTTAATAAAGAGTGCGAGTGTTTCCCACAGAGAGTTCTGTTCAGCATGCGGTACGCTTCCAATTCATCCCAGAGTGCTTTGAGCTTGGTGAAATAAGCTGATAGTGCCATGGTCCCCTGTGACATCATTGCTATTGACTTTTGTATCTAAAAAATTGCGGGAACATTATTTTGTGAGAATTGATCGTGAAGATCAACCCACACTTGATGAGCTATCTTGGCGTGAATAATACCCTCCGCGATATCTACTTCAATTGAATGAGTTAACCAAGATATTATCATACTGTTGCATTGATTCTAGAGTTCAAATTCGGTTGAATTTTGCATCTTGAGACAGTTCTTAATACTATGGTTCTTGGTTATTGGTTCTTGATCCATGTTCTAGTTCTTGATCATTCTCTTGTCCTGTGTCCAAGGCTTCATGCATTCCAAGCGACACAGTCTTAACCCGCACCTCTAGGCTTTCCTTTCGATATACTCTTAAAACCTATGTCTAAGGCTTCATGTATTTCAAGTAACATAGTCTGAAAACCTACATCCAAGGCTTCTTACGTTCCGAATGATGTAGTCTAATTCTGCATCAAGGGCTTTCCCTATGATACAGTCAGAATGCCAATGCCCAGGCTTCATGCGTTCCAAGCAGCATAGTATAAATACCTATGCTCAATGCTTCATGCGTTTCAAGAAGCGTAGTCTGAAATCCTGCACCCAGCGCTTGCCCTATGTTATGGCATGGATACATATGCCCAAGACTTCATGCATTCCAAGCGGCATAATCTGAATACTTATGCTCAAGGCTTCATACGTTCTAATCAACGTATTTTGAGTAAGAACTTGTTGTACCGTTGGAGGTCTTGTAAGGATCGGCTGACTCGATGACTCTAAAAAATGGATAAATTTTTCACGAAATAAAACAAAGGAATTTAAAACATTATATTTACATTATATCAAAATAAAGTTTATACATAAGTATTTGAAGCACAACATACTAGTTAAAACATAAAATAAGTAACGGATACAAAACATTTTAAGACAAAAGGGTTGAAGACGATGGGTGAGGTTAGTCTATGGAACCTGCTCCAAAGTCCGCTCCCGACCTCGACCAGCTCCTTACTTCAAAGAAAATGGAAAATAAGGAATGTGTATAAAGACTCAGTAAGTAGCCTACTTGTAGACTGTTAATCGTGCCCTTGATATGCTAGAGTACCACATTCTTTGTTCTCTTGTTCTTGTTCTGTTGTAAGTACTTAGGTCCTCTAGTTCTTGTTCATGGGTTTGGTCATCGGATCAAATCGATTCAGGTTTAAGAGTTTGATAATTTGTGACCAATTGGGCCATGGACAGTTTATTTTAATGGACTATATCAATCATTAGGCTATCTGACAGTTGCAATGTGGGCTACAGTAGTCATACTATGGGCATCGCAAGTGTGGGCTAGACATGCAAAATGGGTAGTTTAGAAGGTGTGAGCTTCTGAACTAAGAGTTTGGTCATCGGATCAAATCGATTCAGGTCTAAGAGTTTGATAATTTGTGACCAAGTGGGCCACGGACAGTTTATTTTAATGGACTGTATCGATCATTAGGCTATCTGACAGTTGCAATGTGGGCTACAGTAGTCATACTGTGGACATCGCAAGTGTGGGCTAGACAAGCAAAAAGGGTAGTTCAGAAGGTGTGAGGTTGGTTCCATTTTCAAGCCTAACTACGAGACAAGAAAGCAATCATTATATTTAATATAATTTTGCAACCGTCGCTATTTCTAATGGGTTTCCGACATCAAGAATTCTCGGAGAATTTTCAACCGACAAGAAAGGGGCCCAAGAGGTGTGTGAACCGGCTAGTGGGTCCATACTGGCACGTGTGGACTATGTGTAGAACATTAAATGCACGTCCAATTAACCAACTTAAGATAGCTGCTTAAGGAATATAGGCTGCTATGATATGTCACAATTATGATTGCATGTGCTTACAACTAACCCTATTAGCAGAGCCAGTTACGGAATATTTCTTAAGATATTCAAACCATATGCTACTCTTATTTTCACAAGTAACCGATGACGGTGGCATTGCAACCAAGGAGGCCATGACACATACATAGGGTAGTTTGCAAAATTTTAAGTTCGTAAACTCTAGGTTAATATAGGTTTGTATACATTGCTATGTTTTTTGATAAAGTTTTGAATGAAGTATTTCTCCATAAATTGTCTATGATATGTACAAAGTAGAGACTTTAGGTTAAATAGTAATCTAGGGTCATTATGAATTGTCTCTATGTGATTTTGTTGTTTACTCTTGAATCAACGTTTAATGTCATCACTCGTTTTTCTCTCCAATATCTAGGGTCACCTTCGAAAGTGACAATTCTTAATTATAAAGAAGGAGAATCTCTAACCGTCTATTGCAATTCAAAAGACAATGATTTAGGTAAATAAAGGTGTTGGGTAATGTCAAATTTTCAACCACACAGTCTTTATATATATATATATAAATAGATCTAAATTTATTGAATTGATAATTTTTTTTAAAAAAGTTTCAACCATTGAAAGTAAAATACAACGAAAAAAATCATTATCGATATAGGGTATCATTGAGACGACCTTAGATTTCTACTTTCTTAAAGTTGTTGCCATCATGATAACTTAATCATTTTTTTTTTTTTTTTTTTTTTTTTTTTTTTTTTTTT